>NC_057800.1:312393478-312632124 GCF_018294505.1 Triticum aestivum | reverse complement strand
GGGGGGGGTCTTTCTAGTTCGCATGCATATATACACCATCTATAGGTCTCTCTCGCACACTATGTATGATACTCTAGCTAGTCCAAGCTAGATATCTTGGGTGCACTCATCGTACGCACACAAATTCCTTGGCTCTTTGCCCATAACTCTCTCATGCACCACTATGTCATCTCGGAGCTCTCCCCCTCTCAAACTCTCCATCCACCTGGGTCACACATACACATGCATATCTCACTCGCACTCGATAGGCCCATCTAAAACTCTATCTCTCCCCCTCGTTCTCTCTCCATCTCACATGCGCGCACACACAATCTCATGCCCAGCTAGCCAAGTATTATGGTCTCTCACTCAATTGTAGGCACACGCAGTCCCCCCTATATGTATATGACTAGCTAATCTTAGTCTCCATCACAAACATGTGCATGGTCTATCTCGATTTCTCTTGGGGCATCTTTCTATCACGCACGGACTCCCTCGATCTTCCATCCATATAGTCCCCTCACGATCTCAACGGGATCTCTCTATCACAAACACACCCTCTCTCCCTCCCCATGCGTCCATGCCATCCATGTGTCCCTCTCGACCTTTGTTCCTTGTTGGCCAGACCTCTATTGGACATGTGCTACATGGGTGTCTCTCTCCGTTGCAAACAATCACACACTAGCTATCTTCGTGTATCTCCTCGCTTCGCTTTTCCATCTCGGAGATGCATGCGTGATATGTTCGCATAAGAAACGAAAACACACACACTCTCTCTAATTTATCGTTTGTTGTCACTTTATCTTTCACACACATACTCTTTTTGCACACTTACTCATTCTCCTTCACATGCACTTGATCTGTCTCGACTGAGGCACTCTCCTCGGTCCATAGCATATAGATTTATTAAAAAGTCAAACATCACAAAGTTTGACCATGTACGTGGAGAAAAAGAATTACATCTAGTACGACAAACATATACCAGTAGATTCACCATGAGATGTAGTTTTGTATGATGTATCTTTGGTATTGTAGATATAAATAACATTTGCGTAAACCTGATCAAAGTTTCCAAAGTTTGACTTCTAAAAATTTTACATGCACTGCATTATCGAGCGGATGGAATATCTCTTTCCCCCTCTCAGCTATCTGACGCACCACTCAGCCTTATCGGGGCTCCTCAATCTCTCTAAAACTTTATTGGTCAGTTTGGTTCATGACCTGACCCTCATGCCTTGATGGCCGGTAGTGCCTGATGTGGACGTGAGATGTAAAATATTTCTGCCTGGCCAGGCTTGTGTGGTGCTCAAGCATTTGGTTCATGCCTGGGCCAGGCAAAGCATCAACGTCCCATCAATCAATCCATGCATCAATTATTTAATGCTAATATCCATCCACGTTGCTGTTAGCCTCATGGCCACACGACCAGGCACGGCCAGGCATTCGAAATCGGTCGCCTGGGACAGGCTACTTGCAGTGTCTGGAGTTCAGCCAGGCTAATTAAAGTGCAAGGGAACCCAGGTCAGGCGGGCTTTCTTTTTCACAGGGTAGCAACCAAACAAGCGTGCATGAAGTCCAGCTACAACCCCAGGCCAGGAAAAAGATGCTCAGGATGCAAGCCAAACTGGCCTTATATCTCCCTGGTTCACACATACACATGTCTCGCTCGCGCTATACATATAGACCCATCGAACACTCTCCGCCCTTGTTCTCTCTCCATGTGACACGTACCCCCCTAAGTACCATAATCCCTCACTCCATCACAGGTGCAAGCACTCCCCCCTTCTAAGTATGATTATCTCTTACTAGCCATCAGGAACACACGTATTGTCTCCTTCCATCCATACGTCTATCTCGATATCTCTCGAGGCATCTTCTATCGCTCACACACCTTGTCACTTGATCTCCCACCCATGTAGTCCCATCACGATCTCCAGGGGATCTCTCTATGACAAACATGCACTCTCTCCTCCCCATGTCTGCATTTTCTCCATACATCTCTCTCGACCTCTCTCCCTTGTTTGTCAGACCCCTCTTGGCCACGTGCTAGGGGTCTTGCTCTCTCGGTTCCAAACAACCACACACTATCTCCTCACCTTGCCTCCATTGTCGAAGATGCATGTGTGATATGTTTGCATAAGACACGCACGCTTTTTCTCTACTTTTATCGTGTGTTGTCCATGTCTCTTTCACACACGCACGCACACTTTTTTCACTCACTCTCTCTCTCTCTAGTTAGGGACTCTGTCACGTCCATAAGCATATGGATGTTTTGAAAAGTCAAACCTCAGAAAAGTTTGACCAGGTATATGTGGAGAAAAACATTTACATCTGGAACAATCATTAGATTCATCACAACATGTACTTACTTCATACTATCATTTATCTTTGGTATTGTAGATATAAGTAATTTCTTTATAAAATTGATCAAAGTTTCAAAAGTTTGACTTAAAAAAATGTTGGAACTACATTATCGAATGGAGGGAGTAGCTCTTTCTTTCTCTCTCTCTCTCTCTCTCTCTCTCTCTCTCTCTCTGCTATCTCTCGCGGGCCTCCCCTCTCACTTGAACTCTCTATATCGACGGATTATACGCTCACTATGTCAGCGCATAGCTCCGTATATTGTTTAGTTGATCGGTCAACCAATCCACATGCTGCCTTGTCAGCTCATGTTCTGTATCTTCGTGTGCTGGCCCATGTGGCAGTGGGTGAAAATAAGTAAACTAGAGGCCCATCTGACACGCGGTGAAGTAAACAAAGTTGAAACCACTTGGGGTAGCACCCCGCATGCTAGTAAATTGAGGGCGCATTGAGGACAAACTTCTTGCGCGCGAAGGATGCACTCGCGCACAATTCACCACTGCGCGGCGGCATGCACAGAAGGACGCACTCGCGCACACCCAGCACACAACACACACCAGCACACGTGTACACCGGCGTCGCTGCCGGTTGAGATGGACGGCGAGGCAGCCAACAAGCGGAGGCGGCTCGAGCCAAAACCGCATCCGGCGAGCCTGGACTTCATCAGCAGCCTCCCCGACGACATGCTACTCGTCATCATCGGCCTCCTCCCCACAAAATCTGCCGTGCGGACCGCCCTGCTCTCCCAGCGGTGGCGCCCCCTCTGGCGCTGCTTCCCCTCAACCTCACCATAGACAGCTGCCTCCGCGACGGGGATTGCAAACGCATGGCCGCAGTCTCCAAGATCCTTTCATCGCACCCTGGGCCAGCCAGACGCCTTGACATCCGCATGTTCAGTACCAACTGCAAGGTCCAACCCAAGTTCGATGAGTGGTTCTTATCCCCCGCCCTAGATCAGCTTGAGGAGCTCAGCTTTGAAGCTGGACGATGTCGCTCTCTGCCGCCGTCTGCGCTCCGCCTCACGCCAATGCTGCGCCGCGCCAGCTTCAGCTCCTGCTATCTTCCCCAGATTAATGTCGCGCCCGCCCTTCTTCTCCCTCAACTCAAGCAGCTCGACCTCTTCGACGTTGTCATCTCGAAGAAGGCTATGGAGCACCTGCTCCGCAGCTGTACTGCGCTCGAGTACCTTCGTCTTGAGCAGATCCACGGGTTCATTAGCCTCCACATCGCCTCGACGAATCTCCGATGGATTTATGTGTCTTGCTGGCCCCGCAACAAGACATCAATTGGGAAGAGATCACTCCAACTGTTCTACGTTATGGTCATTGAGAATGCGCCTTTCTTTGAGAGATTGCTTGTATCGGATCTAGAAGGTCCAACAAAAATCAGGGTCATTGACACGCCGAAATTGATAGTGTTGGTGTACTCGTCTGCCAAATTCTCTGAACTATTTATTGGATCCGTAATCGTTCAGGTACAACACTCATCTTCTTCTCCGTCTTCTTGAAATTCACATTTTTTAATTTCTTCTTGATGTATTTACGACCGTCTTCCAGAAAATGATTCCCACAAGCTTGACCCAGTCCATGCGCACAGTGAAGATCTTAGCACTAAAATCTATCGGCCCCAATCTGGATCAAGTTGTTGGATTCCTTACATGCTTTCCGTGCACGGAGAAGCTACTCATCGAGGTGAAACTTCTTTGCTATAAGTAAACGGTAATCACAATATAGCTCAATTTTTTCGTAATTTTCCCAAATTACGATGACAAGTGTAGTGTTCAAAACCGCATCTACGCACTGCACTAAAAGAAATGTTTTTAGTATTTTTTCTCACGTGATCACCTGCATTGTTTTTATGCTGTACTACTATAGTAGCCTAGGCTAGTCATAGTGGAAAGTAATTTAGACTACTCCAGTAACTCTATGGTTACCCTAAGAGCAAGTACTACCTCCGTCCTGGTTTACTCTTCCAATTTTGTAGTGAAAAAATATCACTAGCCAGCCAACCCTATCGTATGAGCGAATGATATTGGTACCTCTTGATGACACGGCAATCTTATGCAGCCAGCTGCTCTACTATGTTCTCTTCCTTTGCAGATAAAAAGACCCGAAAGTGAAAAATGTGCTGCACTATAACAATCTCATCGAATGCCTTGATCTCCATCTTACAGAAATTGATTTGATTGACTACCGAGGCAGCACATCTGAGATTAAATTGGCTAGATTCTTTGTTCTAGAGGCAAGTGTGCTCAAGGTAATGAGGTTTGGCGTTCTCTGGCGCAACAATGAATGGCGTGCTGATCACCGCAAGTGTCTAAGCCTAAATGACAAAGTCTCTGCAGAAGCTGAATTTGTTTTTGAAACATCAAGTGGCCAGAGACTCGAAAACTTATTTGCCCATTAGTGACTTGTCAGGGCGGTGGATTTTAGTTTGTACGATAATGCTGCATCCACCTAAAGTAACGAAAGTTCTTACGTAAACTTCCTAGTAATTCCCTCTTCGTAGGTGCAGCATTACTCCAAACATTTGTAATATCATTTTGAAACTTGTAATATTGCCGTGTCCTATTCCTACGTTTTCAAAATGATGCGAATCAAACAGGTCCTAAGTTGGTGATGATGTTGTGCCTCCCATCTTTCACCAATAGCCGTCAGATCTAGATCTGACGCATACAAACCAAGCTTCTCCATTTTTACAAAAAGATGCTCGCACTTGTTCCCTATTTACAAACAACTCCTTGTCTCTCACAATCAGCCTTATCTCCTCCCCACCACATCTAGAAGGCCGTGGAAAAATCTGGCGTGATGGCCGCTACTGGAGCCGTCCACCCCCAATCTTGGTGTTTCGTGCAATGCACGGGCATCTATGCATGGGAAATTATGCCGAACAGGGCTAGTTGTAAGCAGGCTAGCTCTACAGCCATGATGATAGTGACTGCAGACGGTGAGGCTGACTATGGTATGCCGAACACGGCGCCTATACTCAGGTGTCGTCTCCGGCACAGGGTCTTGTCACTTCACTGTGAGGAGCAGCATGTAATAATTTGACCAACGGGTAGTACAGTGCTAGTACTCCTACTACTACATTGGTAGTACTACAACTAGTACTAGTATCACCACCGTCTAGATTTAGGAGTACTACCACGTCCATCTGGATTTTAGTATTTGACTAGCAATATCTAGTAATGCATGTCACAAAAAATTGTACCACTCCCTCTGTAAATAAATACATGGTGTTTTATTCCTACCGGCGAGAGAACTTAATGTTTTTTTGCTAACTAGAGTACTAATAGGATTACATGCAATGAACTAAACACTGCATGTCATGTTTGGTAGTCTCAAGTCATTGAAAGCATGCACGACCCACATCTCTCATTGGTTGATATGTCACAAAATAAGAAACAAGGAGGGAGTTAATGCACCGTGCCTGAGTATTTTGGGATTATTTGGTTTTCGTAAGGTGACTTACACAACATTTTTGTTTACATGCATTAACATTTTATTAGTTAAATCAAAGGTCAAAACTTGGTGCAAAATGCAAAGGGGACCAATAAACCAGTAACCATCAAACTTCTCTCGTTTGGCCCCAACTAGAGGTCCGGTGAGATGACTATACTGCACCGGCACGGAGGGGGACGCAACTTCATTGACTTACGACAACTGCCTTTGGGTGAATGACACGTGGGCCCAGGGGGTGGCTGGCCCACCTATCATACAGCCAAAGGCAGGTGCAGTAGAGGGTCGAGGAGTAGTACGAAATCCTACGCACCTACGCACGCTAACCAAGGGCAAGAGTGATCACTTGAATCACATGATCAGTTGACTAGAAGCTAAGCTAGACCCATGGAGGCGATGAGCGCGAGCATCAGCCGGCTGTGCCAGATGGTCCACGACGCCGGCCTGTAGCCTGGCACCGAGGAACGTCTCCAGGTAGTATTGCTTGAGGCCGCCAGGGCGATGTGCCGCTTGGACGACAGCTTCGTCTGCTTGTTCGACGAGGTCCTCATCGGTTTCCTCGACAAGTTCACCGTCATCAAGAAGCTTGCAGACGACTTTGACGTAAGCCTCCAGCCGACGCGCCCAGGCTCTGTGATGCCCGCCACCCTCAACGGCCACTATGGCGACAACCTCTTCAACACACTGGTGGCCCTGCGACTGCCCGCCGTCACGTCGGAGAATGTCCACCTCGAGGTCGCGCTCGCCATGCAGCGCCTGGCGCAGCAAGACACCATCGACATAATCACCCACGTCTACGCGCAAATCGTCCACAAGGACTACTACATGCAAGAGGAGGACGATAGGACGCTGGCCTTCTTGGACCGCAGGGCAACCTTGGACGACACTGTTTAGAAGCACGTTGAGCTCACCGCCAACGCCGCTGCTCCTCACACGTCGGTTGGTGACCCGGCGCACTAGGGCGTGAGGATGTCGTTGATGGATCCGTATGTATTTTTATCTTTCCATCAAATCCATGTAGTAGTATATGATACTACAGTAATTATCTTACCTTCCACATCAACTTCATAATTTTCGTACGTACTCCATGCATGAACGGCGCCAGAACCAAACTTCTCATTACTCTAGGCAAAATCGTTATTTTCTATCTATCAGTCGCGCCATGGAGCAGAACCAAAATTTACAAGTTATGAGTTCAAAAGGAAAAGCCTGCCGTGTTCGCGTCGCACCCCCACATGGTTGGTCCGGCACGCCGCTCAAGCGGGAATGCCTGCGGTGTTGCATTTTCACTTACAAGTGGGACCGCAGCTGAGCAAACCGACTATCGGCAAACCCCACCCCGCCCACCGCGCGATGGCTGAGAAAACAGGAGGGAGAAGAGATGGCTGTAGCATGGACTCCAAGAAAATTGGTGTCGGATGGGACTCGTGTGGGTGGCATGTGCCGTACTTCTAGACGTGAATGCTTCCCATGCCACCCCACTATATCGAGCCTATATCGAGGTACGTAGAACAATATCCTGCAGTCCATGCTCAGCCCTCCTCTATCTCTCTTCTCAGCCAGCCAGCAGATGCGCGGAGCCTGTCGTCTGTTTGCTCACATGCGGCCCCACATGTTAGTGAAAACACAAGAGGACCCACTGAACCTGCACATCTTTCACCTCAACGTGCTGGTGATGAAAAACAAATCCAATAAAGATCTTCGGTGGCCGCTTTTGGAGTTACTCAAGAGTAGTAAGATTCTATTTACAGTTTAACCCAAGATGCACATCTTGTGGCTTCAACTACCACTCTATTTTCTTTCATGACACGACCTGGATGCTGGATGTCCCACGTGTCGGCAAAAGGAGGAAGAACCCGACCAAATCTTCGGTTGTGCTCTCGAATTAGACTAGTTGTGCTAACTTAAATATTTTATTGTGTACTCCCTCCGTTCCAAAATACTTGACTTCCATTTGTCCAAAAATGGATGTACCTATATACTAAGACATGTCTAGATACATATATATTTTGACAAATAGAAGGCATGTATTGTGCAACGGAGGGAGTAGAATGGATGCAAGTTTTTGTATTGGGAAGAAGAGTACATCCATATATTGATAGAGCGCAATTTAGTATATGTTCTATCACTTTTAGCTAGCACAGAGGCTAGGGATGAGATTAGTGCACTTGTTGATACTCCTACTAGAATAGAGGCTAGACATGAGACTAGATGCGAGGAAGCAACATCTACTTCTTTACACTCGAAGAAGAAAGAAGCACGCAAGATCGAGCCTCCGCAGATCAACAATGAATGCATCGAGAAGGCACTAATCCAACTTACAGGAGTAGTAAAATGTATTCTTGTGGTTCTTGTTTTCTTTGGTCTTGCTTTTCTAGTCAAAATTATCGTTGGAGTTCGTGCAAAACGGAGGTCCGTTTGGGGTCGTGCGTTGGAGTTGGCCTTACAAGTGGGACCACAATTAAGGAAACCGACTATCGGCAAACCCCCACCTCGCCCGCTGCGCGATGGCTGAAGTTAGAGAAATGACAAGGTTGAAGAGATTGCTCTAGCATGAACTCCAAGAAATAATATGGTGTCAGATGGATGTCGTGGTGGTGGCGTGTGCCATACTCTTGGACGTGAATGCTTGTTCTGGCCCATGCCACCCTACTACTCCTACTAGTTACTCCTACTATATAGTACTAGTATCGAGGATTCGAGGTGCTGGTTACGTACAGCGAACACATTAACATATGGCTACAGTAAAAACACCCGCCCGACGGGCGAAGCATGTGAAGCTAGTACAAATAGTGTACTACTATTGTTGATTGGCCTCATCCGATAACCTGTTGCAATGCACGTACAATTATGTATTCGGAAAATATTTTTTTGCCTCGTCGCACCACTCACTTAGAGAAGCGACTCGAAAGCCATTCATAAATTTAGTAAGTTTATCACAGGCATATCATTTTATTACATACAACAGGTCATCAACCCACATCGACAACGAGGATACATTATAAATACTAAAGTTTTCACCACACAACAAATAACAAGCAATGAAATGAACTTCAACTCGATCATTCCTCGGCGTTGGAAACACTTGCTTTGAACCACAAGTGATTCTCTGGGACGGGCCATCGATTGTCGATCTAGAAACCAACGCAGGACTGATCATCCATGCTGAAGCGGCGTACTATATCAGTACCAGGGTAGGGAACCACCCAAATGCCCAAGGTATAGACACAGTTGCTTCTCATAAATGGTACTGTTAACGTTGTGTCAACAACAGTTGGGTCGCCTTTCACCATCATCGGATAGTTTTGTCCAAGGAAGAGCGAGTTTTCTCCAAGACTATCAATTCTGTACCAGGGAGAAGGAGTTGGCGCTAGCACACTAGTATCCATCCCGAATACCATGCAACGGGTGTTGGAATAGGTCCGGAGAGTGCGACCATGGGAGACTACACCTGCTTCCTTAGCAGTAACATCATCAGTGGGCTGTATACACACAAGAAGAGGTGATCCATCAGAATTAGTTGCCAGGCGCCACTGAGTATATGGATTCTGCTCGTCCTCATGCTCGTGATCATCACCATCATCATCTCCCCCTTGGTTATAAAAATCTTCAAGTATAGGTGGTGGGATGTTCACAGGACCTTGGAAACACAAGAAGAAGGTTAATTAGTAAAGGGGAACTTGCTAACCCGCATGCATGTGGATGAAACAATTATAATTACGGTGGAAGACAAACGTACCGAAACTATGTGGATCCCATGCAAAAACAGTGCCACGAATGGTGGCAGCAGACACAAGGCCCTCGTACTGAATTGCATCACAGTACTCATCCGTGTACAAAAACTGATTTTTGGGCAATATCCATCGAGTCAAACCACGAAGGACGGCAACAAGCTTGTCGAAGATAGCAACAACTTGATAGTTGTTGTAATTCCAAGAGCGGTTGGGAACTCGAAAAATTGGTATCTTCCATAGAAGACAGTCACCATGATCGTATTTGAATGTGTGTACAATACCGATGTGCTCAACGTCTGGGCAGTCTGCTAAGATTTTTGGAAGTGGAACCCGGTCGAGTGTACACATTCACAAGTTCCCACTCGCAGTTGGACCCAATGTAAACAACCCAATCTCCATTTGCGCCCGCCCAAGCCTTGCCCTCAAGCGATGGCATCTTAACATCATACGTATCATTATCAAGCGGCATCAACTGGCATAGGGCGAGGCCTCCGTCGTGCCGTCACTAGTCATCAGGGTCACGGCGAAGAAGATAGGGGAGATCAAACCGCTCCTTGACTCTTGGGTTCTTTGTAATGATGTTATTAGTTGAGTCGAGAATGGGATTGAACGAACCTGCCATGCTAGCCGAGGTGATGACGTCGCACCGACCAATGAGTTCCTCCACCACGTCATCTTTCAGATCGGGGCAAGAATAACGGGGTCATTTCCGGCCTGTTCCCTCCATGGAGAAGATGATCAAACAATGGCAGAAGAAAGGGTGAAGGGCTGAAGGAAAATGGAGGAGGGAGAGGAAGAGCATGCGGCAACAGTTCCAAATCGAGAGGGAAAGGCGAAGAGTTGGTGGACGGTTGCGAGTTTGCCACGGTTCACGAAGAGGCGCCCCGGCTTACACGTTCGTTCGGAAATACTCCTACTACTCGCCGTTGTCTCACTGATATGTTGGAACGAGACCACATGTCAACGAAACATGGTGTGTAATTTCTCATGCAAAATGCGATCTGGCCGCGTTGGCCCGAGGTGCCGCATTAGTTATCGACCTTTATTTTTTTAATGGCGTGCCGACCAGTTTTGAAGCACGACTAACTGGTACTGTATGCAGAGAAAATATAAACTACTCTACCACTACTCCACCTCCAGTACTAGTAGTATAAAAAAGATATATAGGCTGGAGCTTGAGCGCTTTCTTACTAAGGGCTGCCCACTTGCTTCATACACTACCATCCTCTCTCCAGATCTAAAAAAGACGGCCCCTCTCTCCCTCCTCACCGGTGGTCGCAGATCCGTCGGGGAAGAAAAGGACGTGCAACGTTGACGCACTCGTCATCGGCGAGCGAGGTCATGCACTGACGACAAGGCCGTCCTCTCAGACCTAGCGCCCGCGCGGGATGGCCTCCGTCCCCAAGCTCACTTCCGTAGTGTGTGCGGAGGACGACGACCACGAGCAAAGCCACTTCCCGCCGACCCTCAGGTATGCTACCTCTTTTCGAACCATAACCTTGTTCTATTGCCCCATCTGCCATGTCGTTGTATGTGGATCTTTTTCCACTACACCATCTTCCTAATTTGCTATCCTCTGCTCTGCTGGCCACGCAGATGAAAACCATAATTTGCACTATTAAAGGAAACCCTACTTCATGCAGACTAATCCATGTCTGGGTTGAATAAGGAAAGGAAGGGAGACTGTACTGTCTAAGAGAGTAGGCATCAAACCCGCATCTAGGTTGAAAAGGGGAAATCAGTAGCTAAGGAACGAGTCTTGTGTCTCTTGGTTGAAGAAGGGTAGAAAGGCATGACAATGCAATAGAGAATGACCAGGTCGATCAGTTTGTTGTCCTCGCATAGGAAAAATGTGGCTAAAGAGAACAAAAATGCACAACTAGTATTGTTAATTCTTATAGAAACCTCCCAAAATGTGGTTTAATGCTCATGCACAACTAGTATACCAATGCTGAAACTTGTTACCTTTACATTTTGTATTGTTAATTCTTATAGAAACCTTCCAGTGCTAGAGTTTATTGAAATCTGTTCAGTAAAACCATTGTATTGTACCCTATAATAAACTAACTACTCTAGTGTTGCACTAGCCACTGGATTAGTGTATATTTGTAGTATTCGAATGGTGTTGCATTAGCATATGGACATAAATAAAGTGTGGCAAGCT
This sequence comes from Triticum aestivum, assembly GCF_018294505.1. NCBI lineage: Eukaryota > Viridiplantae > Streptophyta > Magnoliopsida > Poales > Poaceae > Triticum > Triticum aestivum. The sequence goes on along the minus strand of NC_057800.1, from coordinate 312,620,428 downwards.
TTCCCAGATATGTGCTCAAGAAAACTACTACCTATTTTTCTAAATACTAGACGTTTGGGTACTTTAAATTGAACCGCGAAAACATCTTATATTAAGGAACAAAGGGTGTAGAGTTCACTCAAATTATCCCGGTAAAGCTAGTCACACCTTTGTTAAAATTAATGTTCATTATGTTATCGGAGGAGGTCTGTATGTTTGTCTCTAATGCTTGTCGACTACATACCTGACATCATGATGTAATGTTAAGTCATTTCCTTTTGTATAGTGTCACTGAATTGTCAAGGCGGTGATGGCATTTTATTTTAGTAGAACTGCACAAAATTTGCTTAAAAGAAGAGCAAAGGTCGGGAATGGCTCAGTTTTTCAGAAAAAACTATGTATGCCTTCCTGACATCAGCCGCTGTTGCTTTATTTATTCCTTCAAACAGGTGGTTAGAAATAGTCTTGCTACCTTTTCCCATTAAGAAATTGGAATGCTTATATTTGTGAGTCTATGCTTCAACTAGTGCCACTTTTAGAGTAATCATACTTTCAATATCTATGCAAACAGGGATGCTTGATTTTAGTGGAACTGCACAAAAAGTCCAACTGGTTCAACATTAGGAGCATGTTTTTTCCAAACCTTTATATCCAATTGGTGGCACTATGAGCTGTTCATTACGAAGGTACATGGTTTGCTACTATCTTGCTACTCTTTTTGTACTGCCATTAGATAGTAATACTAGTGGTTTGCATGTGAATTTATTGGCAGGGTGGATCTACATTGGAGGTGCAGGACAGGATTCAATGATTGGATGCTCAATTTCGGTTGTATCGATTTCACCTCTTCCATCACTGCAAACGTGGATATCCTTGGTCTGATGAAGAATAGGCGCTATATTTCTGCTCTGAACCAGCAAATCAATTCAGTATGAAATTGTCCAGGGCAAAACATAACTGTATCAGATTGTCCAGTGCAGAACATGACAGATGCTAAGCGGAAGAGACGTGTTTAAACCGAAAATACAAGGTGTGGTATATGTTTACTAGCTACTTGATATTTGTGCAGACAGAGATGTCTTCCCGTTGCTATTTGGCAAACAAACAAAGTGTCCGCAATTTTGGTTGAACTGCACAAGAGAATAGTATAGTCACTGCATGCAGTGCCATTTGAAAATAGACACAGAAAGATTGGATAGTCACTTCATGGACTGCAGAAAAGTAGTACTGTACTATTTATTGACCAACACTAGGTGCTTCATTGCTTTGGTATGATTATACAATGGGCATCATTTTTCCTAAGTTAAAGTTTGTATTCCGAAAATAGTCTCGCGGTGTGATCGAGAGAAGACCAAATCATATTGCAGTGGATGTTCCTCCATCATGTGTGGTTCATTCTCATGGTTCCAGCTGTTGGTGAAACCACTTACGTTTGCAAGAGGAATTGTAGACTTCACAAACAAATTTGTCTTTCAGTCTGTACTGAATATTGGCCAAGAGAAGCATCCATGTTAGTAGGAAGAACATATGTTTTTTTCTAGATCTTTGCTTTTGGAGCTACATATTTGTATATGATCTGTGAATCATTGAGATGCATTAACATGTTGATCTTATGTATGAGAATTGTACTAGTTAGTTTTAGTTGCGACGTAAGATCCGAAGTGGCTGATCTTTGCTTTTGGAGCTACATATTTGTATATTATCTGTGAATCATTGAGATGCATTAACAGTTACTTATTTCTGTTCGCTCAGTGTTTACAAGTTATTGATCGATCACTAGCAAGCCTACAAATGCGCTCCTCGCAGTTTTATTTGTGATGCAGGATGCGAAGTGGCAGTTTTTTGAATAAAAATGCCTACCTTTGAAGAAACTGCAAGCTACACTATCGATCCTACACGGATAAAAATGCCTACCTCTGAAGAAGTTTAAGCCTAATTAATTCCATGAGCAAAGCAACAAGACCAAGGCATGGCAATAATTAACGGCATGCAGAAGTTTAAGCCTAATTAATTCCAGCGATTTAAGTGGCTGCATGCGTGCCCTCGGCTGTCACTCGTTGCATGCTGCTTCGCGTATTGCCTGCGAGCGATTCTGAGTGCCTGCATGCAGCCGGCGTAATTAAGGCAGCTAACTGATGCGAAAAAAGATACGCTTTAATTGTTGCGGGATTTTTAAATCTGTGGAATCATTATTGACAAGGAGGGAGATGATTCGAGTGCACTCGTTTGACCGCCATGCCGGCGTGCGACCCAGACGGGACGGGACGGCACAATCATAATTTCAGTTTCTCTAGTTTTCCACGGCAAGCTGGCGCGCTAAGCCATTATGCATTTAATTCTGATGACCGTCGCGCTACCTTCCGCCTATAAATACTGCTTCCCGGCCTTCTCCGGTGCCACCGTGACCCAACTCGCCATATCCTCATAAGCCCCCAGCGGTCCGACATCGCTCGCCACATCCGCCATGCCCCCGCCCGTCCGCGGTAGGCGACGCCGGAGGCGGACACCGCCGGAACTAGTGTTCGGGTTTTCACCGAAAGGCAGACGGAGGGAGGAGGCATTCTATCTGTCTTTAGATGGCAATGCGGAGATCGAGGAGTTGTTGGAGCGCGACCGCATGGCGGAGGAGCAGGAGTTTTTGGAGCGCGACCGCCTGGCGGAGGAGCAGCGCATCGCCGATTTGCGCCGCCAGCGGGACATGGAGCAGCAGCGCACCGACACTCTGAGTCGCGAGCAGAGTGCCCGCAACTGGGCCGACTACGTGGAGGCCGGCGCCCGACAAATAGCCCTGGAGGCTGTCGGGCACACACACGTTCACGACGCCGATTTTTACTAGTAGCTCGTCAAGTGGGTTCCCGCTTGGAAGCCGAAGCTTCGGTGGATCACGCCGGCATGGAAAGGGCCAACCCGCGCAAGCAACATGCCCTATCGCACCTCTTGCAAGTCCGAGGCGAGGCGCACGACGCCGGTGCCGCCGTTTAGCGTGTACCACAAATGGCGGCCGACATCGTCTAGTTAGCTAAGAGTAAGTTAGTACTTGTACGCTACTAGAGTATTAGTGGGAGTAGATAGTTAACTTGGCTATGATGGTTGTCAACATGAAGTTCAGTACTCTATATGTGGATCAGACCTGTTACTTTGCTCTGAATGTTGAACTTTCCGTTTGAACGTATGGAATGGGCTATTATTTTTTTAAATGGGTTGTATTTGTCCTCCACGGGTTTAGAGGCTGACTTGTGGGCCTAGCAAGTTGACACGCACACAATCAGGAGATGATTGTACATGGAGAGGATGACAGAAGGGACCCGCCAAGGTCATGGCAGTACGCAAGCAAGTGCCTCCTTATTTCAAGCCAATCAAAAAATGGCTCCTCCAAGTAGATTTCTGACATCTGGGTCCCGTGCCATTGTCAACGTAGTTAATAAACGAGAGAATTGCACAATGAGTGGCTCACACCAGGGACCCAGCAGCTCGCCCAATTATTTTTGTATTGGGTTAATTTGATAAATGCCACTCCAACTCTGGTGTATCCGAGAAATGCCATTGCAATTTCCAAACTTTGAAAAATGCCATTTCATGCCATTTCTAGTGGCATTTTTCGAAGTTTGGAGTGGCTTTTTCAAAGTTTGCAAACTGCAGTGGCGTTTTTCAAAGTTTGCAAAAATTGCAGTGGCATTTTTCAAAGTTTGGAAATTACAGTTGCATTTTTATGAATCGCCATAATTGGAGTGGCGTTTATCTAATTTGTTTTTGAGACGGAAGCAGGGTGTCAACTGGGCTGTGCGGGACATTCTGGCCTGTCTAGACAACCTTTTCTTTTATATTTATCACAGACCAGCCCAGTAGTTTTTTTCTTTCCGAAAATGGCTAGCCCAGTTTTTTTGTGATTTGTCAAGTAAGTCGCTTTATCAGGCCCGTTGGGCTGCAAATCTTTCAAGATGAGGAGAGCTTCATTCGGCTGGCCGAGAAAATGGCCTATCAGTAATGAGAAATGGGCTGTACATTTTTAAAACACATCAAACCGCCAATTATTTTCAAATATCTTTTTTTCATTTCGAGATTTTAAATTGCATTGATTTTATGCGTGGACAATTTATTGGATTTTATATTGATATACATTTATTTTTAAAATCAGTCTGAATGTGACTCGAAATTTCGGGATTAAAAACAGTTCATACCGCACCGACATATGCAAAATTTCGTATAATTTTTTAACCGTGGCCACAATATGGGCTGTAATGCTAATAAAAAAATATGGGCTCCAAAAACCCCCGTAAGAATTAGCAAATGGGCTGTAAATCATTTGAAATAATGGCAGATCGGCTGTATACTGTTTTCCACAGATTTGAGGCTTTCCAGAGATGGCATGTATATTGTTGGATGTCCATCCAACGGCCGTCGTGCTTCTTCAATCTCTGCTCTTCCTGCTCGAGCCGCTCAAACAAGCGCTGGCGGGACTGCATGCTCCCTCCTCCCCACGGCCGGCTCTGCTGCCGCGCGGGCCTCACCGCCCCACCGTACTCCCATTGCTGGCCTAGCCATCCCTCTACTCACCCACACCTGCTGTTATTCTCCGGCGACGGCAGACGAACCAGTAAACCCTCGTACAGTCGTACTCCCCTCCGCGTGGGAAACAGAAACAACTGCCGAGTCTTCCCTGCCTCTGTGTCATTCCCTTCCTAGGCCTCGCCGCCGTTCACCGCCCTGGTGCTCTCGGCGTGGCGTGGTTAACGTGGTCAACGACCGACATGCATCTGAAGTGGACTGTATGTGGAGAGGCTGACAGCTGGGTCCACGGCCGCACGCAAGGAAATGCCTCCTTATTACGCGCAAAATAATGATTCCTCCACCTGACATCTGGGACCCACTGAAAGGGCATGTGTATTTCGCAAAAAAAATGTTACCACCGCTGACAGCTCGGACCCACCAGCTATATCTTCATACGCAAGGAAGTGCCTCCTTATTATGCACAAAAAATGAATACTCCCCCCGCTAGCTGGGACCCAGTATAGTGGGCCTACTAAGTTGACGGGGACGAAGGGCTTTGTCAACTTAGTCAATATGCATGATTCTAGCTCGACTGACCGTACGATGTTAATCCAATGGCCGTAGTGCTTCTTCAACCTTTGGTCTTCTTGCTCTAGTCGCCCAAAGCAGTGCCGGTCGTGCCGCCTGCTCCTGCCTCCCGTGGCCGGCTGTGCTGCCGTAGAGGCCTCACCGCCCCCATACTACTCCCACCGCTGGCCAGGCCATCCCTCCACTCCACTCACCCACACCCCCTGTTATTCTGCAGCGACGGCAGCGCAGCCGAACCAGTGAACCCTCGTACTCCTCTCTGCGTGGGCATCCACTGCCGCGTCTTCCTCGGCTCTGCGTCGTCCCCTTCCTAGGCCTCACTGTCGTCCACCGCCGTGGTGCTCTCGGCGCGGCGTGGTCAATGTGGTCAACGACCGAATTCCATCAGAAGAATATTGTACGTGGAGAGGCTGACAGCTGGGTCCATGGCGGCCGCAAGGAAGTGCCTCCTTATTACACGGAAAATAATTATTCCTCCACCTGACAACAGGGATCCACCGGACGCCCACCAGTATTTTGCGAAAAAAACGTTTGCCCCTAACTGCTGGGACCCACCCGAGGGCCACCGTATTTCGCGAAAAAAACATTCCCCCTGTTGTCAGCTCGGACCCACCGGAAGTGCCTCCTTATTACGCACAAAAAAATGAATACCCCCTGCTAGCTGGGACCCACCTTGGTGGGAGGCTGACTTGTGGGCCTACTAAGTTGACGGGGACGGAGGGCTTTGTCAACTTAGTCAATATAAATGATTCTAGCTCTAGTGACCGTACGATGTCCATCCAATGGCTGTAGTGCTTCTTCAACCTCTGGTCTTCTTGCTCCATCCGCCCAAAGCAGCGCCGATCGTGCCGCATGCTCCTGCCTCCCGTGGCCGGCTGTGCTGCCGCGGAGGCCTCACCGCCCCCTACTATTCCCACCACCGGCCAGGCCCTGCAGCAACGGCAGCCTCACACCGCAGCCGAACCAGTGAACCCTCGTACTCCTCTCCACACGGGCTTCCACTGCCGCGTCTTCCCCGGCTCCCCGTCGTCCCCTTCCTATGCCTCACCGTCGTCCACCGCCCTGGTGCTCTCGGTGCGGCGTGGTCAACGTGGTCAAGGAACGACTTCCATCAGACGTGGACTGTACGTGGAGAGGCTGACAGCTGGGTCCACGGCCGCATCAAGGAAGTGCCTCCTTATTACGCGAAAAATAATGATTCCTCCACCTGACAGCTGGGACCCATTGGATGGGCCACTGTATTTCGTGAAAAAACGTCTCCCCCCTGACTGCTAGGACCGACCAGCTACATCTTCACACGGAAGGAAGTGCGTCCGGGCAAAAAAATGATTTGCCCCCCTGACTGCTGGGACCCACCAGCTACATCTTCGCAGGCAAGGAAGTGCCTGACAGTCGGGACCCACCTGGTCGAAGCGTATGTAGCGTTGTCATTCTGGTCGCGAACGTGTATGTACATATATACTGGTGGATGTAGAGGCGCGCACGTGTCGTAGTAGAGGCGCGTACGTGTCGTAGTAGAGGCGCGCACATAGCATGTACACGTACGTACATCGGCCAGGGTGCAAGAAAGAAAATACGGCCACATATGTGTACATACGGGCGGGGTCTCGAACGCCTACTTGCGCATACATACGGCCAGGGCTCGTGTACATGGCTGGGTCGGAACGGAGAAACATCATCGTCGTCATGTTCATGGGGAGGCAACGGAATGCGTCGTGTTCATCAGGAGGCAACGGAACGCGTGGGAGCCAACCGGCTGGGTCGGAACGGAATGCGTGGTCGTGTTCATCGGGAGGGCTTGGACGGAATAGGCGATGGAAACGAGGCCTGGCGTACCGCAAAACGGAGGAAACAGCCTTGTGTTCGACCGGTCACGTTCGAAACGGGATCCTGTTCATCTGGAGGGGTCTGGCATACCGCAAAACGGAGGAAACGGACCTCCTACGGTCGAAACGGGGTTCCTGTTGATCGGGAGGGGTGTGGCATACCGCAGGAGAAAATGGACCTCCTACGGTCGAAACGAGGGTCCTGTTGATCGGGAGGGGTGTGGCATACCGCAAAATGGACGAAACGGACTTGTCTTGGAGCGCTACGGTTGAAATGGGGATCCTGTTCATCGGGAGGGGTGTGGCGTACCGCAAAACGGGACTCCACGGGATACTGTTCATCTCCACCGTTGACCTCCTCCAGACTCCACGGGCTACCATCGACCTCCTCCAGCCTCCATGGGCTCCTGTTCATCCAACCTCCACCGCGCGCTACTCCACTGGCTACTGTTCAACCACCCCTCCACGGGCACCCCTCCATCGTCTACTGTTCATCCAGCCCTCCACACCATGGGGTCCTGTTCAACCACCCCTCCACGGGCACCCCTCCACCGTCTACTGTTCATCTAGCCCTCCACACCACGGGGTCCTGTTCAACCACCCCTCCATGGGCACCCCTCCACCATTACTGTTCATCCAGCCCTCCACCACACCACGGGGTCCTGTTCATCCAGAGGCAACGCCACCGCTCACTGTTCATCCAACCCCCCCTGCAACACTCACTGTTCATCCCAGAGGCAACATCGATCGGCTTCAGTTAGCAGCAGTAGCGAAGGAATCGCTCGATCGGGTTCAGTTAACATCCATCCATCAATCTCTCGGGTTCAGTAACGCGTAGCCTGCAGTGTAATCGCTCGGGTTCAGTTAGAGCCCAACGCCTCGCTCGGGTTCAGTTAGAGCCAACGCCTCGCACACACGCGCGTACGTGTACGAGAGAAACACGCATCGCTTGGCCCCCAACCTCCCACCGTAACCGGGAACTCCCCGAAATTTTCCTCCGCCTCGCTTCTACCACAATTTTTTCCGTCATGGACGGCCCAATGATGTCATGCAGCTGCGTCTCCGGCCCGCCCAGGACGAAAAGCCCATTTTCTGTCATGATTTTTTGTCATAGAAGTAGGAGCCCACCACATCTATGATGATACCGAGTTTTGTCACAATTATCGTCATAGAAGTGTCATATGTATAACAGAATTTTTTGCGTTTGGCCCAAAATGTCATGGATGTGTCTTTTTTGTAGTGATTGTTGCACAAATTCAGTGACATCATTTTTAAGTCCAGACCATGCAAAAGCTTCTGAATTCTCTGATAAGTGGCCTGGATACCTGAATGCCCTCCTATAGCACTATCATGGAAAGCAGAAATTAATTTTGTTCTCAAAGCAGCATTGGCCCCAACCCAGATCTTCTCTCCTTGTGTAATAATGCCCTGTTGGAGAGTGAAGCCCTCTATACTCTCTGCATGCACTGCCGTCTTTTGTAACATAGTTTGAGCTTTAGGATCAACAGTATAAGAATTTGTGACTTCCTATAGCCAAATGGGCTGGCTCTGAGAAGTGGAGCTCACTGCTAACAAGTGTCCCACCCTAGACAGAGCATCTGCCACTGTATTGTCACACCCTTTCTTATACTGAAATTAAAATTATAGTTCGACTAACTTGGTCATAGCCTTTTTTTGCAAATCTGATGTCAACACTTGGTCTCCTAATTGACACAAGCTCTGATGATCAGTCTTGATTACAAAGGGGTCTCTTTGTAAATAGGATCTCCACTTTTCCATCGCCATCATTATTGCTAAGAATTCTTTTTCATAAATGGATAACTGCTGATTTTTGATGCCCAAAGCTTTACTACAGTAAGCCACTGGATGTCCTGCCTGAGTGAGCACTGCTCCAGTGCTAGTACTGCATGCATCTGTTTCAATTGAAAAGGCTTGCTGAAAATCAGGCAGAGCTAGGACAGTAGTGGCCATGGCTGATTTTAGAGTGTCAAATGCTTGTTGAGCTTCAAAGGACCATGCAAAGCCTTGTTTCTTAAGTAGCTGAGTCAGAGGTTTAGCAATGATGCCATAGCCCTTGAATTTTTTCTCTAATAACCTGTCAGACCAAGGAATCCTCTTAATTCCATTACATTTGTAGGAACAGGCCATTGTAACATTGCCTGCGTTTTGTCTAGATCTGTTACTACCCCTTCAGTAGAAATAATATGGCCCAAGTACTCCAATTGCTGATGTGCAAAAGTCCATTTGCTGAGCTTAGCAAATAAAGTGTTTTCTCAGAGTAACTGCAGGACTGTAGCCAGATGTGCTACTTGCTCTTGTAACTCCTTGCTAAAAATTGAAATGTCATCATAAATTCTATGACATACTCCTTGAGATGAGGGCTCAAGATGTAATTCATCAAACATTGGAAAGTAGGTGGTCCATTAGTAACTCCAAAAGGCATAACTCTAAACTGATAGTGCCCTTGGTGAGTTCTGAATGTTGTTTTATGTTCATCTTCAGGTAGCATTCTAATTTGATGATATCCAACCCTTAAGTCAATCTTAGAAAACCACTTGGCACCAGCTAACTCATCCAACAGCTCATCGACAATTGGTATAGGGAACTTGTTTTTAACAGTGATGGAATTCAACTTCCTGTAGTCAATGCAGAATCTCCAGATTCCATCTTTCTTTTTCACCAACAAAATAGGAGAGGCAAAGGGACTCATACTAGGCACAATGATTCCAGCCTGCAACATCTCATTGACCTGTCTCTCTATTTCATCTTTCTGCAAGGGGGGAGTACGTGTAAGGTTTCATATGTGGTGCAGCTCCAGGAATTAAGTGGATGGCATGATCATGAGCTCTAGAAGGAGTAAGTTGCTTATTCTCCTGTAACACATCCTCATATTGATGCGGGACCGATTGAAATTTCATCTAGGATAGGTGTTGCTGGGCTTGAACTTACTGGTGTCAACAATGCTGTGTCCCAAATATCATTACTTCTATGCCATCTTAGTTCTTGTTCCAATGATATCTCCTATAACTCTATGGAAGGAACTGGTAGTAGCCCTTGCAACTTGATCACTTCTTCATTCTAAGTGAATTTCACCCATTTCTCCTTCCATTGGCACGCCATTTCTCCCATACTTTCTAGCCAATCCATTCCCAAAATCAGGTCATACCCCCCATTGCCAAGGCCTTGAAATTATATTGGAAGGAGTGACCCTGCATCCACCAGTTCAGTTCTTGAACTTCTCCAGTACACTGTAGAAGTTCCCCATTTGCCACTCGCACATTCAAAGACATAGGTAGGGCTGCAGTTGCCACTTGAATTCGACTGAGCAATGTAGTATCAATGAAACCGTGAGTACTTCCCGAGTCCAACAAGATAACGACCACTTGATTACCAATTAGAGCCCTTAGCCTAATAGTTTTGGGATGATCTGCACCTAATAGTGCGTTCACTGGCAGTTGAAGTACAGCTAAAGCAGTTTCCCGGGCCACAACTACATCCAATAGCTCATCAGACAAAATGTCGTCAGATTCAGTCTGCATGGCTTGGACAGAAGTTGTACTCCCTCCATCCATTTTTATAGGGCCGAACTTCTCAATCTCTCGTACCAAGGCATGTCCGCAAAAAGTGGACCTGATTTTGGGACTAGTATTTGGCCAACAGAATCACAAGCCAACCAGATCTTGGATCCCGTGTAAATCTTGCATGCAGCTTCCTTTGAATGCTTAGCCGTTGGACTCCCTTCCTTTAATCCCTCGCATGAAAATTACTATCCTCCCTTTTGTACATGCATGCCCAACCATAATTCCTCAAATCATGCATGCATTGGATGAAATATAGAGCTCGCTCCTTCTTTGAAAATATGGTAGCGCTATGCATACATGCAAATCAATGCGGCGGGAAGAGCATTTTCACGATGAAGGGACCACACACGAGTTGCAAGAGAAAATTAAGAGGGAGATGCCTTGGTTAGTTCATTTGACCTTGTATAGATGGAAAAAGAAAATTTGAGGTTAGTCCTTATATAGATGGAAGGAGGGAGTAGGTGTTTTGGTGCAAACATGGCCTGGTGCAAACTTGTTGCCACAACTAAAACACAACCCATGGGTGCGTCTATGCTCCTTGAGCTCATAAGCTTTCCACAATTCTCCTGACGAAAGTGATGGAGTTTGAGGTTCTGTGCATAGATATGCAGTCCTATGGCTAGGTACTCGTTGTACTTTGGAGCAGTTCAGAATTTCCTCTTGCACAATTGTGTACTCCGTGGCCTTCTGCACTGAAGTGGGTAACTGAAGTTCCACATCTCCCCAGATTTCTTCCTTCAATCCCGACAAGAAACAAGTCACCAGTAACGTCTCACTGACCTTTGCTCATATAACAATAGCTGATAGAGCAGTTGATTGAATTCTCGTTTATATTCAGCCACTGAGCCTATTTGTTTCAGAAGCATTAGGTCGCGCATGGTGTTGTGATGGACATTGTGGTCAAACTCTTGGGACACTGCTGCCTTGAACCCATCCCAACTTGGCCAAGCATGGTTCATTTTGTACACATGGTACCAATGAGCAGCATCGCGATTCAAATGTAGAGTAGCAGAGGTGACCTTGAACTCGCCCGGGATGTGGTACAGAGAAAAGTAAGCCTCACATCCATCTAGCCAAATGCGCACCTCAGTACCATCAAAATGGGGAAAATCCATCTTGGGAATCCATGGTTTCTGATGACGCTGTTCGTCCACTTGCTCTGCTTCTTCTGGGGGTCTCTGCACCAACTGTGTGGGCTGTTGCTGTTGGTGTTGCATCGCTAGAGCCTTGAGTCCTTGCACATGAGATGAGCCTAGGATACCATCCCCTCCTGTAGATGATGCATGAGGAGGGTACTTGGTGCACCAATCACAAGCTGCGGTCGCCTGTTCCTGTCAAACTTCACCCACAAACTTAATGGTCAGATTGATATTACCATGGACAAGGTCTAGTCGGTCTACTTGCTCCGCGAATTTCTGGTCAAGACCATCCAATCGATCTCCAATCTCATCGATGCACCCCATCTTCTCTATGACGAGAGAGAGCGCCTCGAGCTACTTGGGGACCCGCTGCTCAAAGCTCTCCATGGAGTCGAGGACCATCATCGTCTGCATGTTTGCCTTGGGAGGGGCCGTTGTGACCCGTGTCTACCGCCACCGGAATCAGCAAGAACAAGGGCAAGCCCATTCCTCTACAACCGATCTCTTCACCACCGTGCCGTGCCAATCAAGTAACTCCGCCGGAATTTTGCACCCATCGAAATGGCCGGTGAAAACCGCGGGACACGCTCGATCTGCAGCCGAATGAATACCACCACCATGAACTCGCCACCCATGTCGCCGAACCGATGCGACCCACACCGTCGCCGCGAACTCCTACGCTGATGGGGGATTTTTTGAGAGAGCCCAACCTCGTCGAAATTGAGTCCAATCCGCCGCTGATCGCCCAAATCTGGTACCAACTGTGATGTCCCGAACTATGTAGGGATCACAAATCACTTTCTCAGATAGAATTTGAGGTACAAGAGATACATGATTCGAGAATTTGGGGGTCGAGATGGAGAGGGAGACAGAGACTTGGATAAGGGGAAAAGAGATACAGGGAGACGAGTCTGAAGTCTGAACTATCCAAAATCTATCTAGTCCAACTAGCCACCTCCCACTTATACTGTCTCATTCACTTGGGCTTTCCCTTTCGGCTCGGGCTGTCATCGCACTCCCTGGCGTTCCATCTCGATTAGCTCCCTTGTTTGGCGCCATCTCCTTTCCTGCATCTTCCCCTTAATCTTTGGTCGTCAGAGGCGCACTGCTGACAGTGCCCTCGTGGCCCAGCCCTTCCCTCTTCCCCACGTTCGTTTGCGTTCGAGATCTGCACCTCCCCGGCCGGTCCCTGACTCATAGCCTGCACCGGCCTACTCCATAGCTCGCTAGAGCTAGCTCCGGCCCCGGAAATGGCCGCCGTGCTCGAGCCCCACCCCTTGGCCGCCTCCGGCCTATAGAAGAACCACCTCGGCCTCTCGAAACCCTGACACCACCCCCACTCCCCTCTCTGGATCCCTCCTAGCGAAGCTCTGCCCCTCTCCCTCCCCAATTTCTCAGGCCGCCGCCATGACCTCCGCCCCGGCCTCGGATCGATTCTGAGCGCCCTCCCATCCCCTGCTCCACCTAGCCATGCCACTCGACCAACACTACTGTTAGTGACCAACCCCACTCTGGCCTGGGCTTGGCCATGTGCTACTGGGCTTGGGCTGCATGGAGGCCTTGGAAGGGAGCATCTACATATATGAGGGAATTGGCTACAGGAAACTCGACTTGGACCAGGATGGCTTCGGCCTCCTCTTCTTCTATCTTCCTCTTTCTCTGTTCGTGTTCCTCTCCTCCTTGTAATGGCTAGAGCTTGAGGAATCCATGGTTGTAATCTCCATTAGTGAGGAATAGAGAGTGTGCTGCTAACAATTGGTATTCAGAGCCATTCCCACCACCCTTCTCCTTCAATTTCACCATTCATCCTCAATTCCATGTATTGGAAAGCCCAGCTGATCAGCTCCATCGAGGCAGCCGTGGAGGTGGCCGTGGAGGCGGCCGTCAATCGCGCGGTGCAGTCGGCCATCAAGGAGATGTGCGCCTACATGTATGGCTCGAAGCGGCGCATCCGCCAGGAGATCAAGGAGATACGTCGTGCTCGAGCGGTGGGCATCCACGGCACCGACACCACTTCTTATCTGCCTGATGCGGCCACCAGCGAGGCCTCCTTCAACCACGACACCACTCTACAGCTCGGCAACGAGCTGGGCGTATCCGCTTCCAACAACGTGAACTTTGTTGCCATGTTGCCCACAACGTGTTCGACACAATGCCCAAGCCATGCCGTCATCGTGTCGGTGTCAACGCCCACTTCCACATCAACATTAGCTTCATCCAAGGTCACCGTCGTTGTCATCCCCGAGTGCGGCTGCTTCGACCTCAAGCCAGCGGCTGTGACCTCATGTCTGACCCCCATGCTAGATATCTCGGGCGACCACTCAACCGCGGTGAACTTCCTCACGCACGATGCCGTCTCCAACACCGGTTCGGTCATGGCCTCTATGCATGCATCAACATCTACACACATCCCCTCTGCGGTGCTTATGGACTCTACACCAGCCAGCGTCCTGGCAGCGGTCTCAGCGCAAGAGATGCATCTTGGCTATGTTGGACCCTCCAACTGCATGACCAAAAACTTGGGAGACGACACGAACATGTTGTCGCGGGAAACCACAACCACCTATGGGACCAAAGGTCCCTTGCTGGTTCTGCGGGGGGATGGCACGTTGCACAAAGAGCAGAGGAGCGTGAGGCAGCATGGCAGGGGTCACACAGGCAGTTTTTATCAGGCTGCCGCGAGGCATAAAACCCTACTCCTGCTTTGGTGGATTGATGGTGGAAAAATGGTGGTGGTCGTAGCCCATTTTCCCGGCAGGGTTGCCTTAGGGCTAAATGGCTATGTGCATATGAAATATGAGGGGGTGGGTTTGCTAATCCAATCTCCAACCCTTTCTAAGGTTGCCTTGGGCCTCCTTTTATAGGTCAAGGGGTCACCACAGTGGCAAATCAGTCATTATGCACTAATAAGATAGCAAACAGTGCTATCATACCTAACTTTGCAGGCTGACAAAGCACATTAAATGCGCAGCTGGATGCCACATCGTCGCTTGCCCGGCAAGCCTTGCCGGGCCATTTTGCCAGCTTCGCGCCTACTCGCTTGACACATCGTAGGATGGGTGTCGTCTGTAGGTATTTCCTGTAGAAAGAGGCGGCCATGTGGCAGATGGCTACCACTTAGTCACTTTGCAGCTTGACACCGCACTGATCGACGACGTGCATCGTGGTGAAGTGGTTTAGTGAGGTGGCTGCGTCTCCAAGAGTCTGGCAGGCCTTGCCAGGGTGTCTTGGAGGTATTCTTTCGAGGGTAACCCCGTCCTTGCCGGGCTCGCCTGCCCGGCAAGGGAGGCTTTTCTCCTGGTGGTTTCTTACTTCTCTGGCTTGGCCTTGGTCCTCTTGATCTGCATGTTGGCCTTCTGAGAATCTTGATTTCTTATACTTTGGCCTACCCTTGGTGCTATAAACTTTCTCCCGTTCCTGTGCACATTCTGGGCAACGGACCCAGGTTTTGTTGCATCGATAGAAGCCTCCATATGGCCTCAAGCGAGTGACAACCGTGATCTGATGGGCTTGGAAGTAGTGGCACAATTTCCTTGAGGCCATGATGAGACCAAAGATCAACTTTTGCACACCGGAGTACCTCGATCTAGCTCCTTGCAGCAAGGAACTGACGAAGTACACTCGGTGCTGCACCATTTTCTTCCTTGTCGTCTCCTTAGGGTTGCCCTCGCTACCGTGCACCCTTCTGTCTTGATGCTTATCTGGCTCTGCCGAGCCTTGCTCACTTTCTGCTTCTTCCACTCCTCGCTATGCCACCAAGGCTGCACTAACCACTTGATTGGTTGCCGCCAAGTATAGCAACAATGGTTCTTGTGGTTTGGGGGCAACCAAGGTGGGTACAGAGGATAAGTAAGCCTTCAACTCTTGCAAAGCCACATCTGCTTCTAGGGTCCACTTCATGGGCCCTGCCTTTTTCAGGATTTTGAAGAACGGCAGAGCACACTCGACAAGCTTGGAAATGAATCTGCTTAGCGTGGCAACGCACCCTGTCAGATGCCTCACATCCTTGACTGTCCTAGGTGCCTGGATCTGCTCGGTAGCTTTGATCTTGTCAGGGTTAACTTCGATCCCTCGATGTGGCATAAAGAACCCAAGTAGCTTGCCGGAGGGAACACCAAACACACACTTGGGTTGAGCTTCAAGTTGATCTTGCGTAAATTAGCAAATGTCTCCTACAAATCTTGGATGAGGGTTGCTCTATCCTTGGTCTTGACCACAATATCATCCATATAAGCCTCAATGTTCGTATGCAGCAGTGGTTCAAAACCAATCTGGACCACCCTTGCAAAAGTATATCCGACACTCTTTAATCCGAATGGCATGCAGACACAGCAGTACGTACCACATGGGGTGATGAATGAAGTCTTCTCTTCGTCTTCTTTGACTATGACGATTTGGTGACATCCAGAATATGCACCCAAAAAGGAGAGAAAATCATAGCCTGAAGTAGAATCCACAATCTGATCAATGCGTGGCAAGGGAAATGGGTCCTTTGGGCAAGCCTTGTTGAGATCTGTGAAATCTATGAAAATCCTCCATTTCCCGTTAGCCTTGCGAACAACCACCGTATTTGCTAACCATGTTGGATGTAGCACTCCTCTGACCAAACTAGCTGCCTGAAGCTTCTTAATCTCTTCTGCAATAAACTGCGGCCTCCCCAAGGCCTGCTTCTGAACCTTCTGCTTGACAGGCCAGGCATGTGGGCAGACAGCAAGGTGGTGCCCGATTACCTCCTTGGGAACACCCGTGATATCAGATGGTTGCTTGGGAAACACATCGACATTTGCCCATAGGAAGGCAAGGAGCGCGCTTTCCTTTTGTTATAAAGGGTGGCGCTGATAGTGAAAGTACCATCAATGCCAGCCAGCCCTGTCGGGACCTTCTTCACTTGTGGTGCAGCAACTTTGGATCTCTTGCGTTTGGAACTCTCTGGCAAGTCATCAATAGGAGCGGTGCACTCCGAAGAGGTACGCTTCCCGGATTCCTTGCTAGCATCCCTGATATCCTTCTTCTTTCCTCGGTTCTCCTTTGCGGGAACTACCGTTGTCGCTGCTTCTGCCGCGACTGCATCCCGTACATCTTATCCACGCAAATGATTGCATCCTTCTTATCTGATGGGATGGAAATGACTCCTACCGGCCTAGGCATCTTCAAGGTGTTGTAGGCATAGTGAGATGTCGCCATGAATTTAGCCAGGGCTGGGCATCCAAGGATCCCATTGTACGGCAGTGGAAGGTCGACCACATCAAACACAATTTTCTCAGTCCGGTAGTTCATTTCTCCCCCAAACGTCACGGGCAACATGATCTTTCCCTTAGGATGACTCTTGCCGATATTAACTCCTTGAAACATGCCCGTGTCCTTTAGTTCTTCCTCTGCTATCTGAAGTTTGCTGATGACCTTTGGGGAAATCAGATTCAACCCAGCCCCGCCGTCAACCAAGATCTTTGTGACCTTGAGGTTGCAAATCGTTGGAGAGACCAACAATGGCAAACATCCTACTGCAGTGGTACGTCTAGATGGTCCGCTTCGTCAAAGATGATGGGCGTGCGTGACCATTTGAGCGGCTTCCGAGTCTCTGCTGCTGGCTCCACTGCATTGACCTCACGTGCCCACCGTTTGAGTTGTCGGTGAGAGGAGTGCAGGGATGCACCCCCGTCAATGCATAGGGCGTCAGTGGCCTTTTGGAACTCCTGATCACTAGTTTCCTCTTCATCCCCTCCATCACTCTCATCATTGCAAGTTTCCTTCTCTCGACCCCTGACGGGTTTTTCTTGGTTCTGTAAGGGTTTGCTAGGGCAATTTTCTTCACCGCCTCGGCCCTTCCCGCTAGTGGCATTCTGACCTTTTTCCTTATCACGCTTCTCATATTGTGCTCTCTGTCTCTTGACAAGCTGCTCAAGCTGATGGCACTCTTGAAGATCACGACCCTTGTCCAATGAATCTTATAGTACAGCCCATCGCCTTTCCCAGCCTTCTCGGCAGCCGCAGCCTCCCAGCAGTCAGCGCACACGGCAACTTCCTTGTCGGGGGCTTCGGCTCTGGCCTTCTTGCCGATACTGAGCATGCCCGATCCGTCGACATCATCACCGCCTTATCCTTGCGCCTCTTGCTGCACTTCTTGCTGTTCTTCTGACTGGTGGGTTTGTCATCTTCTTCCGAGTCGACGTTGATGCAATCCTCTTCTTCGGGGAGTTTCCTTCCCCCCTCCATCTGAGAACACTTGTCCACCAAGGTGTAAAGCTCCTTCACAGTCTTGGGCAACCGAACATTCATCCTAGAACGAATCTTGCGATTGCGCACATTGGACTGGAAGGCAGCTATCGCAATAGCTGGATGGATATTTGGGATGTTCCTGCGGACTCTGCTGAATCTCTGCAAGTACTTCCGGAGAGTCTCTCTTCTTTCTGCTGGAGGAGCTGCAAGTCGCTGGGCTGCCCTGGTTCTTGATGGCCACCAATGAAGGTACCAATGAACTCATGGCATAGGTCAGCCCATGACGAAATGGAGTTCTCTGGCAGGTGCATCAGCCAAGACCTCACATTGGACAATGATGAAGCGTGTCATAGTAAAACAGAATGGTGGAAGTTGCATGGCAATATATGTAGGAATGGCTATGGAAATGCCATAATATGTAGGTATGGTGGTTGTTTTGAGGAAGGGTATATGGTGGGTGTAATGCAGCGGCGAAAGTTGCGCGGTACTAGAGAGGCTAGCAATGGTGGAAGGGTGAGAGTGCGTATAATCCATAGACTCAACATTAGTCATAAAGAACTCACATACTTATTGAAAAATATGTTATTCATTGAAACAAAGTACTACACGCATGCTCCTAGGGGGATAGATTGGTAGGAAAAGACCATCGCTCATCCCCGACCGCCACTCATAAGGAAGACAATCAATAAATAAATCAAGCTCCGACTTCACCACATAACGGTTCACCATACACACATGCTACGGGAATCACAAACTTCCACACAAGTATTTCTACAATCCACAATTACTCACTAGCAAGACTCTAATATCACTATCCTCATATCTCAAAACAATCATAAGGTATCAAACTTCTCATAGTATTCAATGGACTTTATATGAAAGTTTTTATTATATCCCTCTTGGATGCCTATCATATTAGGACTAAGATCAGAACCAAAGCAAATTACCATGATGTTTAAGACTCCCAAAATAATATAAGTTAAGCATGAGAGTTCATCAATTTCTTCAAAATAAAACCACCACCGTGCTCTAAAAAGATATAAGTGAAGCACTAGAGCAAACGACAAACTACTCCAAAAGATATAAGTGAAGATCAGTGAGTAGTCGAATAATTATGTAACTATGTGAAGACTCCTTCTCATAAATTAAATTTCAGATATTAAATACTTTATTCAAACAGCAAGAAAAACCTAATAATATAAAATGACACTCCAAGCAAAACACATATCATGTGGCGAATAAAAATATAGCTCCAAGTAAGGTTACTGATGAACGAAGACGAAAGAGGGGATGCCACCCGGGGCATCCCCAAGCTTAGATGCTTGGGTATTCCTTGAATATTACCTTGGGGTTCCTTGGGAATCCCCAAGCTTAGGCTCTTGCCACCCTTGTTCCGTAGTCCATCGAAACTTCACCCAAAACTTGAAAACTTCACAACACAAAACTTAAGAGAAAACTCGTAAGCACCGTTAGTATAGTAAAACAAATCATTCACTTTGGTACTGTCAAGACAAGATTCATAATTTTTATCACGTGTTGACTACTGTACCCTATCATTTCTACAATTTATATTAAGCAATATAAGCCATAGAAACTAGAAAACAAGCAAACTATGCATCGAAAACAGAATCTGTCCAAAACAGAACAGTCCGTTAAGATCTGAATTGAAATCATACTTATGTAACTCCAAAAATTCTAAAAAAATAGTAAAATCTAGGAAATTTGTATATCAATCTTGTGTAAACAATTCAGATCAAAATCACGTTCCAGTGAATTTTTAAAATTTCTAGACTGAGCGGAAAAGTTTCTGTTTTTGCACAGAATCAAGTCAACTATCATTCATACTATCCCAAAGGCTTTACTTGTCAGTTTATTGAAACGAAAGCTATAAAACATGATTACTACAATAGCTTAATCATTGAACACACAAAAACAGTAGGTAATGGTGTTGGGTTGTCTCCCAACAAGCGCTTTTATTTAATACCTTTCTAGCTAGGCATGATAATTTCAATGATGCTCACATAAAAGATAAGAATTGAAATGCAAAGAGAGCGTCATGAGCATATGACAAGCACATTTAATCTTAACTCACTTCCTATGCATAGGTATTTTTTGAGCAAACAAATTATGGGAGCAAGAATCAACTAGATAGAAAGGTAAAACAAGCAAAACTTTCAACACATAGAGAGGAAACTTGATATTATTGCAATATGTAAAAGCATACGTTTCTCTTTCATAGTAATTTTTCAGTAGCATCATGATTGAATTAAACAATATAGCTATCACATAAAGCATTCTTTTCATGATCCACAAGCATATAAATTTTATTACTCTCCACATAAGCAAAACTCTTCTCATTCGGTATAGTGGGAGTATCATAAGAAACTCGAATACTATAAATTGTTTCCACATTAAAAGAATAATGTTCAAAAAAGGGTAATCATAATTATGACAAGCTTTATAAATATAATCATCACTACTTTTTATAACATAAGTGTCATCGCAATAATCATCATAAGTAGCAACTTTGTTCTCATAATAATCAATTGAAACCTCTTCCAAGATAGTGGAATCATTACTAAATAAAGTCATGACCTCTCCAAATCCACTTTCATAAATATTATAAGATTCAACACCCTCCAAAATAGTGGGATCATTACCTAGAGTTGACACTCTTCCAAACCCAGTTTCATCGACATAATCATCATAAATAGGAGGTATGCTATCATCATAATAAATTTGCTCATCAAAACTTGGGGGACAAAAAATATCATCTTCATCAAACATAGCATCCCCAAGCTTATGACTTTGCATATCATTAACATCATGGATATTCAAAGAATTCATACTAACAACATTCCAATCATTCTCATCATTCAAGGATTTAGTGCCAAACTTTTTATAGACTTCTTCTAACACTTGAGCACAATTTTCCTCTCCATCATTTTCATGAAAGATATAAAAAAGATGAAGCATATGAGGCAACCACAATTCCATTTTGTTGTAGTTTTCTTTTATAGACTAAACTAGTGATAAAACAAGAAACTAAAAGATTCAATTACAAGATCTAAAGATATACCTTCAAGCACTAACCTCCCCGGCAGCGGCGCCAGAAAAGAGCTTGATGTCTACTACGCAACCTTCTTCTTGTAGACTCGTGTTGGGCCTCTAAGCGCAGAGTTTTGTAGGACAGTAGCAAATTTCCCTCAAGTGGATGACCTAAGGTTTATCCATCCGTGGGAGGCATAGGACGAAGATAGTCTCTCTCAAACAACCCTGCAACCAAATAACAAATAATCTCTTGTGTCCCCAACACACCCAATACAATGGTATATTGTGTAGGTGCACTAGTTCGGCGAAGATATGGTGATACAGTGCAATATGGATGGTAGATATAGGTTTTTGTAATCCGAAAATATAAAAATAGCAAGGTAACTAGTATCAAAAGTGAGTGAAAACGATATTGCAATGCTGGGAAACAAGGCTTAGGGTTCATACTTTCACTAGTGCAAGTTCTCTCAACAATGATAACATAATTAGATCATATAACAATCCCTCAATATGCAACAAAGAGTCACTCCAAAGTTTCTATCGGAGAACGTAGGACGAAAACGTGCATCAACCCCTATGCATAGATTACCCCAATGTCACCTCGGGAATCCGCGAGTTGAGTGCCAAAACAAACATTAAGTGAATCAATAGAACATCCTATTGTCACCACAGATATTCCATCGCAAGACATACATCAAGTGTTCTCAAATCCAATACTCAATCCAACATAACGAAACCTCAAAGAGCAAGACTCAATTCATCACAAGAAGGTAGAGGGGGGAAAGACCATATGATTCAACTATAGTAACAAAGCTCGCGGTACATCAAGATCGTGCTAAATCAAGAACACGAGAGAGAGAGAGAGAAATCAAACACATAGCTACTGGTACATACCCTCAGCCCCGAGGGTGAACTACTCCCTCCTCGTCATGGAGACCGCTGGGATGATGAAGATGGCCACCGGTGATGGATTCCCCCTCTGCCAGGGTGCCGGAACAGGCTCCCGATTGGTTTTTCGTGGCTACAGAGGCTTGCGGCGGTGGAACTCCCGAGCTAGGTTTATTTCTGGGGGTTTCTATATTTATAGGAATTTTTGGCGTCAAGAACAAGTCAGGGGGGTCCACGAGGAGCCCACAATATAGGGGGCGCCACCACCCTTGTGGAGGCCTCGTGGCTCTTCTGGCCCAACTCTTTTGCTTCGAGGGCTTCTTCTGGCCCATAAAAAATCACTGTAAATTTTCAGCTCCATTGGACTCCGTTTGATATTCCTTTTCTACAAAACTCAAAAACATGGAAAAAACAAAAACTGGCACCGGGCTCTAGGTTAATAGGTTAGTCCCAAAAATCATATAAAATAGCATATAAATGCATATAAAACATCTAAGATAGATAATATAATAGCATGGAACAATAAAAAGAATATAGATACGTTGGAGACATATCACGACACTAGCGCCCCACGCTATTGCGTCCATCCTTGGCGGGTCACAGGCACCAGCCTCAGGCCGCCACATCAAGCAGCTTCTTCATTGGGTGGGAGCTGCTCGACCGCGGCAGGGGGCTCCTCCAGGCCGCGCAGCACCTGAGACTGACATCACCTTTGACTCGGATCCCAAGGTATATCAAAGCCAATTTTAATTAACAATGATTTGACATTTAGTAGTGAGCACAAAGCAACATATATCATGCAATGACAAAGTCTAACTCTCTTCATATGCATCGCCATGTCATAAAAGAACAATTCATGCACATCAAGTAAAGTCCAATACATAGCATAAGCAGTTTCTTGCAATTCTATCGTGTCGGAAACATAGAGAGGCAGAGATATAGTTCCTCTCTCCTAATAACTGCAAGTAGGAGAAGCAAGCACATGCATATTATATTCATCAAAATCATCATGTGTAATGGCAAAAGGCAACCCATCATTATAATCCTTAATAAGAGCAAACTTCTCCGGTATAGTGTAGTTGGGAGAAATCAAAAAGATAATAGGACTATCATGCACAACAAAAAAAGACACTTCCGTGATGATACATGTTTGTCATAGTAGGTCACGTTTTCTCTCATGCATGTACATCCATGACGATTTTATGACAGAATCGAGATAGTCACACCTGTGCTGTCGTAGAAGTGTTCCATGACATTACCAAAATTATCATCACGGAAGTGCCCACTTCCATGACGATAGATCACGCGTCATAGAAGTGCTTTCGTCAAGGGTGACCGACATGTGGCATCCACCATAATGGCTCGCCGTTAAGCTACCGGGTCCGGTTTTGGATCCGATAACCCGTTAACTGCCCGGACCAATGGTGTTTTTCCACGTGTAAAATTCTCATTGGCCGGAGGAAACACGTGTGTGCTCCTCGGTGGGCCAGATGTCGCCCGTCCATTGGAGGAGACATGCCTACGATATGTCGACACGTGGCAGGGGCTAACAAAGGCCCATATAGGTCAAAAAGGCGGCCCAGTCAAAGGCCCGTAGTACTTACTCAGGTACTAGTGGGCCAGCCCAACAACGGCCTGTTTAATAAAGGCCCATTTACGGCCCAAAGCAAGATCTGGCCCGTTAATTGTTCGCCAAATATTTGGGCCCAATTACATCCCAGTGAATTTCGACCTGTTTGAGGCCCGATGTAGACATGGGCCCATTTTAGTCGATGTGTCTTTCGGCTTGGGACTGGCCCGTGCTGCCCATGGGCCATATATGGTCCGACACGACATTTGGCCCACTAACGGCCCGTGATAAAGGTGGCAACAGTTCAACCCAACGTGACTTTAGGCCTGTGAAAGGCCTGTCGTATAATTTGGCCCGTTGATGCATGTACTAAGCTTTCGACCTCTTAAAGGCCCATGATATCAGTGGGCTAACTAAGGCCCAAGATATATTTCGGCCTGGTAATGGCCCGTCATATAATTGGTCCAAAAAAGGCTCGGTCTACATTTCAGCCTGCTGAAGGCCCGTCAACGACTAGTGAAAATTGAGACCCAACATGCATTTTGGCCTGCTAAAGGACCATGGTTTCTTCTGGCCCATAACAGGCCAGTAGAATATCCATCCTGTTAATGGCCCAATGCTACCTGGGCCAATCTAAGCGCTGGGTCCACAAAAGGCCCAACTAAAATTTGGGCCGAATATAGGCTGGAGTAAGTTGTGGGCCCGGCACAAAGTGTGAAGGCCCCAATGGACATTCGGGCCCAAGAAAGATGCAGGCCGGCCCAATTGTGGCCCACTAAAAACCAGGCCCGTTAGAGGCGAATGTTTCGGCCTGGTCGACTACATCAATTTTTTTTCAAATAGCAAATGATGGCAGTAACTAATAGGAATTAAGAACAAACCTACTCTATACAATAAAGAAATTACGGCATAGTAACTTAGAATAAACCTACACTATACAATAAAGGATTTATGGTATATTACATCCACTAGGCATCGAAGTTCGCCACCAGTGATCATAAAGCACAACAAAGAAGCAGATTACAAAAACTGGGCACCATTGCAGCGTAACAAAATAATACTAAACCGAGACCACTTCCAAGACAGTTCAAGAAAGGTTAGCCTTGCGCGGGAACTGCTATGCAAGCTGCTGATCAAGGCTGTGAGACCGGCCTAGCATGTCGGTCATAGCTTCCAGGTGTAGCTGTTTAGCAATGAGGTTCTCATTGGTGTTCTCCGCAATCTTTCTTAGAGATAGGACTTCAAGTCAAGTTGAGTTGCAGAATGCCTTTCTGCTAGAACTTGGGACTGAAGAAGGCAAACTGATTCAGACATTGAATTCTGTGAGGTTGTCTGACTGCTAGTCTCAAGTAACTTGAACACTACATCAAGACAAGACTTTGGGATTGTCTCGCTATCTTCAAGATGTTTTGCCATCTTTGCTGCAATATATGTTGGGTTTGTCTCACAGCCTTCAGCAGACTTGTGCATGCCATCAGGCATATCACCCTGAAACAAGCAGAGAGATGACATGTTTTCCATGTGTATAAACAAAGATGATAACTGTGCTGCCAATTCCATCCAATTTTAAATTAGAAAATAAAGAGTAAGTTCAAAATATCAATAGCATAATCTGGCATTGTTCATAATGCGGGGAGCTTCACCACACTACTGGATTACCATGTCAACATAACAAGCATAGTTGAAGGGCAAAGACAATCATTGTATCTATTTTGGTTAATGTGCATGGCATGTTGATCATATCATCAGCCACATCAGTAAGATAAAACAAGAGATGACAAGGTGCAAACGTGGGCTACTTCACCACACACTAGATTATAGATCCACAAAAACAAGCATACATATAGGGAGTATTGAGTAATGTGCATGGTATGAATAAGGAATTTGGTTTTACAAGTAAAACTTGGACCTTACGGTTCTTGCAAACATGCATTTTGATAGAAACAGCAAACTAAACAACAGTAAATGATAGGGAGCATGAGCAAATTAAACAATAGTTGAGGATAAAGGCTTTAGAAGGACTGACTTACATTAACAGTTAACACCGGCTTTATAATGCCCTTCTCCATGTCAAGGGAAGGATAACTCAAGAATTTCAGCACATAATCTTCTTCATAAGCATTGCATGTACTCTACATTTTGTAGAGAGTAATTATAGATATGATAATATTGGAAGGGATAGAGGATAATGAAGATAAGATGCAGATTCATGCTACATAATCAACTACCAATCCCTGGAAGTACAAGCGTTACAGGACAAAATGTACTGACAAGACCAATGGGCTACACTTCTGCACTGGCATTGTCTGTGTATTCAAATTTTTGGTAAGATTAAATATAGATATGATATCTTTTAGTAAATGGTGGGTGAGGGAGATAAGATGCAGAATGCTACACAATGAACCAAGTGTTTTGAACACTGGTGTACTGTACAAAATGTTCTTATATTATGGGACAAAGGGAGTAGTTGTTAATGTAAGTACAATGATAGACGACGTTCAGTCCTTACAAGAGGACTACAGAGCTAAACCTCTTCAAAATCATTGGGTTGATTCTAAATTTATGTAAGAGTCCATACGGATCTTATAATGTTCACCAAATGGACGATAACGAGACTAACATGTGAAGTGATGCTACATAATCAAACAACTATGAAAGTAAGTATGGTCATACAGGGCAAGAGGTACTCACAAGAGCAATGCAGTGTGCAGTATAGTTGCAAGATTCTGTGGTCCCTTGAGAATGAATGTTCTTCTGCTAATAGTTTTCGTACAAGTGAGACATTAAGGCAAAGGTAGAAATGTAGTTCAAATTTTGATGTGATATCATAGACAGTACCTTACGCTGCAGACGAGACCAATGTGTAACAAGATTATTCCAGTCACTGTCGGATAAATGTAGCACCAGAGACTTTACATAAATTTCATTTAGAGGCTTGCCATCGAAGTGCGCTTGCCTCAGGTAGGAACGATACTTCATCAACGAGTGGTTGAAAAGCGCAACCAACCCTTGCTCGTCTTGAAAATCCAATTTGGTCCTCTCCTATTTAAAAGAATGAAATCTTGTGTCTTCTGTCAGCAGAAACATATGCAGCAATTACCGTGAATAACATTAGTACATTACTTACGCGTAAGTTGCGAAGGAAGACTGGAAATTGTTGTGTCTGCGGTATAATCTTTCCATGAAGGAAAGATGCGCACAAAGTTCCTGGCAATAATATAAGCTTCATCTTCTAAACTGGGAAGAAATGGAACATGGGTTCTATTTGCTGCAATTGGGGCTCTCTCTGGTTTGAAAACGGATTTGGCAACTGGATTTGGTGTGCTCTTTGCTGGAATGGTGGTTTTGCGTCATAGAGCTAGTGCTATGTCAACTGGCATCATCATACTGTTTGCTGCAGTTGGGGTCTGCTGAGTTGGGGCATCAGAAATGACCAGTGTAGTAGGGCTAGAGTTTGCTAGAGTTGGGGTGTTTTGCGGGTCAGGTGATATTGCAACTACACCTAATGGGCTATTTGATTTATCAGGTGTCACTACCTTTTCCAAATACTTTGCTTATGCTCCTCCGTGATCAGCAATCACCCTCTTCCTTTTGAACGTCTGATACACAAGAACAACATTTGAATGGATAAATATGGTATGATGACAGATGGAATATGTACTGAAAATGGATAGGCAGGGCGTATTCACATTCGCGATGTGTAAACTAAGCTAATGGTAGTGCAACAAAGTAGAAGCAATGCAAAGCATTAGTTGCAAGATATGTGCGACCAATATAACCGTGGAAAGTTAGAGCAAGCACCTTGATGGGTGAATAATATAGGGCATCTGCCTCTGACTCCTCCACTAGGGAGCTACATTAACTTAGGTCCCCCTCTAGCTCGGAATCACTGTTAGGATCATATTCTGAGCATGAATCTGTAGGTGGAGAGCGTTTGCATTGCATTGCATCCAGACTTGATTTCAGTCCCTTAATGCCAAGTTTGACAACCATGGCATTGTTATGCTTTATTCTTTTCATGCGCACAAGCTCATAATCATTATGATGTTGTTCAGAATCCGAGATTCATGAAAACATAAAAAGTAGTCAGATTATCTATGGAATGCATTGCGGATTCAACTTGAAGAGTGTCTCCCTATAAACCCCTGCATATGAAAAGTTCACCCCCAACCGTGCTGACCAGACCACACACAGAAATACAAACCCCTTATGTCTCTATAACAAGCAGACACACTTTTCAAAACTAAAGTAGGAACATTAGAATCATATCAAATTTGTATTTGAACAAATAAACCAAGGAATTATGAGTGGCATAATGTTTAGCTTCAAGGGTGGAGTGTTGGTAGTGCTACACAAAGCAAGTAGGCAGATTGTATTCCATGTAAAAGATCGTAGCTTATGTAAAAGCTAAAAATGACACTTTCTTTCTATACAATGCAGTGTTCGTTGCCCACACATGATGGAAGAGATCACACAGAGAAATACTATTCACTCATGTCTATGGTTCCAGTATTTTGAAACAGGGTGGTCCACCATAAAAGAATATTGACAAAAAATATGAGAAGGCAAGCATAGATGTAGTGAATCAATCATTTACTTGTGAGCTCACTAGGACAAGTATGCAGAATTGTAACTACAGTAAGAGACCGTCCAAAATCTGAATCAAGAAGTTTGTCTTAGCAATTACTATTTGCAACTAATCGACGTGAATAATTGGATATCATATCGAATGAGTAAGAAAGACAAGTAAAATTGTCAGCAAACCTGGCCTGCAGTAGTAATCTGGGTCAATGTCACTACGACCAACAATCCAAAATGACTAGTCTCTCTTCCTAGGGCCGGAATTTTGAAACACTGTGAACTTTACATGTACTAAAGATTACTGAAATACATCTGAACCATTAAGTGTAGGTAGCACTCGGCACACAACAAACCCTAATGATAGTCCCGCCTAATGAGTAATGAATCAATTAGAAAATGGGTGATGAGGAGTGGCTGCTGAAGTGCTGAGTGTTGAGGACGTATCTCAGGATAAATCGGGTTGGCTTAGTGGGTGCTGCATGCCTAAGCCCTGAACGGACTGGGAAGGTAGGCAGAATGGCGCGCCCGGGCAGCGGTGACGCTGTAGGGCGAGCGGCTCCTGACCTCCTGCTAGTCCGGCGTCTCCTTCTAGAGTCATGCCGTCTGGGGACGGCAAGTCGCCGACGGGGCAGGCGACTGAGGGCGAGTAGAGATCGGAAGTGCGCAACATAACAGAGGGGAATCGGGGCCTGGGACGACCCAAAATCCCAGGGTGGGCCGGCCCACCGTGGGCACCCTGTAGAGATACACACCCGAGCGGCGAACATGCATTTTTGAAACTAAATTAGGAACATTTAGCTGACCAATTAAATGACTCTATTTTAATAATATCAGATTCGTATTTGAACAACTAAGCTTGTTTAGCTTGATGGGTGGAGCAGTGCTATTATGACACGAAGCATGTATTCTGGTCATATAGTGATCATAAAAGGGGGAAACCCTAAGCATTTTTTTGAGCAAAAGGGGGTTGACCCTTTGATTTCTATTAAAGAAACCACCACGGAACCAACATGATCAATGAAACCCTAAGCATGATCAATTAAACCCTATTATGACTGTGCCATGGCACATTTAAAGCTGCAAACCGGAGAAATGATATTTAGCATCCATTGTTTGCTTCGAACTAAGAACTAAATTATAAGAGCTGAAAAGAAAGTAGAGTAACCAAGTTACGATCTATTTTCTGGTTGAGATCAAAAAGTTGAGGAGATATGAAGTACCACCTCTCTTGCGGCACCGTGTAGGCATCAGGGGTGCGATGGATGTCAGTGGCGTTGAAGCAGATCTGCGATGGTAGACGGGTGCATCGGGGGATAAGTCCCATTACGGTGGAAGAGAAGGTCATGTGAGCGGCCCCGGCAAAGAGGACGACGACGCCGATGAAGCAAGAGGACGCGATGCAAGGCTCTTGGTCCGTCACCGTGGATGAGAAACGTCCATCTCTAGCAGTGGACGACGCAGTCTTGGTAGGCGCTCCGGCATGGTGGAGGATGGTGGTGATGGATGGGGTGGAGTACGGCGGTGATGGATGGGGTGGAGGACGGAGGAGGCTGGTGTGGGGATGGTGTTCTAGCGCGGACGGTGTATGAATGGGAAAATGGAGGGAGAGGTACGGGGAACCATGTTTTTGGGATGCGCCTGTCTGAAATATGGGAAAGTTACAAACTTAGCCCCCGTTTAAAATTTGGACGTCTCGTCGGTTGGGGATAGGACGGTAATCTCGCATCTCGCCAATATTTGCCAGAGCGATTTTGTGCGAGGAGAGGGTGTTTTGGCGCCCATGGTTGGTGCCCACGGTGTATGAACGGGGCTAACAGGTAGGGCGGTTGTGCCACGTCTGAGTAAAGTTACAAACCTGCCCCTATTGAAAATATTTGCCTACATCGATTTCGGCTGAGTCGAGTTTGTTTTGCCGCCCACCGTGTATGAATGGGGAAATGGAGAGAGAAACAGAGGTCTTTCGGACGAGCTGGAATCAAATGTGTTTTGCCACCCATGTTTGGCGCCCACCATGTCGAAATGGGCTCAGAGGTGGTCGTGTCACGTCTAATTGAAGTTACTAACCTACCCCTATTGAAAGCAGTGGAAATTGGGCTGATGGATTGTCCATGCAATGGGTAGACGGTAATTTCCATCTCCCAAACACTTGGCTACGGGCAGCCGACGTGGGAGTGGACATTTCGCGCTTCTTTCGAATTTTGGGACAATAAGCATCCACGTTTACCCTGGCAACTAAATTTGAATCCATTTTGTATTCCTATAAGAATCTTTATAAATCATTCTATGTGTTTTTATATATCTTCAAAAGCACGACAAAGATGTATTCCACTGTCATATATGAATATGATTTACAAATGCTGATACTCAAATTCAGAAGCCAGAATCCAGTTTAAGGTGAATTCGAATATTTAGAACACTTTATGTCCAACATTTTTATTATATCCTTCTTGGCTGCCTATCATATTAGGACTAATTTTATAACCAAAGCAAATTACCACGCTGTTTAGAGAATCTCAAAATAATATAAGTGAAGTACGAGAGTTCATATATTTCTATAAAATAGAACCACCACCATTCTCTATAAAGATATAAGTGAAGCACTAGAGCAATTTTGCCTAGCTAAAAAGATATAAGTGAAGCACATAGAGCATTCTAATAAATGACGATTCATGCGTATCTCTCCCAAAAGGTGTGTGATACGTCTCCAACGTATCTATAATTTTTGATTGTTCCATGCTATTATATTATCTATTTTGGGTGTTTAATGAGCTTTAATATACATTTTTATATTATTTTTGGGACTAACCTACTAACCAAAGGCCTAGTGCAAATTGCTGTTTTTGCCTATTTCAGTGTTTCGTAGAAAAGGAATATCAAACGGAATCCAAAAAGAATGAAACCTTCGGGAGAGTTATTCTTGGAACAAACGCAATCCAGGAGACTTGGAGTGGACGTCAAGGAAGAAACGAGGCGGCCACGAGGTAGGAGGGCGCACCCAGGCGGTAGGCGCGTCCCCCACCCTCATGGGCCCCTCGTGGCTCCACCGACCTACTTCTTTCGCCTATATATACTCATATACACCGAAAACATCTGAGAGCACCACAAAACCCTATTTCCACCGCCGCAACCTTCTGTACCCGTGAGATCCGATCTTGGGGCCTTTTCCGGCGCTCCGCCGGAGGGGGAATCGATCACTGAGGGCTTCTACATCAACACCATAGCCTCTCCGATGATGTGTGAGTAGTTTACCACAGACCTTCGGGTCCATAGTTATTAGCTAGATGGCTTCTTCTCTCTCGCTTTGGATCTCAATACAAAGTGCTCCTCGATTCTCTTGGATATCTATTCGATGTAATTATTTTTGCGATGTGTTTGTCGAGATCTGATGAATTGTGGCTTTATGATCAAGATTATCTATGAATAATATTTGATTCTTCTCTGAATTCTTTTATGCATGATTTAAAATCTTTGCAAGTCTCTTCGAATTATCAGTTTGGTTTGGCCTACTAGATTGATCTTTCTTGCAATGGGAGAAGTGCTTAGCTTTGGGGTTCCATCTTGCGGTGTCCTTTCCCAATAACAGCAGGGGTAGCAAGGCACGTATTGTATTGTTGCCATCGAGGATAAAAAGATGGGGTTTATATCATATTGCTTGAGTTTATCCCTCTACATCATGTCATCTTGCCTAATGCATTACTCTGTTCTTATGAACTTAATACTCTCTTTTTCGCGAATACGCAATGGCTTGCATATCATTCATTGATAGGAAGAAAAGGAAGTACATGAGTACAAGCGGAAGGGGGGGGAGGAGGCGATGAGGTCTATGGTACACAGGGATGTCGACCACATCATCGCGAGGAGAGAGGGACGTGGGTTGCTCAGCCCACACTAAGCTCTATGCAGCTACGACAAAACATTGGCGAGTCCAACGGCCCCCGCCCTGGCCCAAGTTTTAGCTTCTTCCTTAATGGAGCTGGAAAGGAGGAGTGTGGAAGGCTGCTTTCCGTCGAAGATGCACCCATTGCGGTGCGTCCAAATGGGCCAGGCAATGAGGAGAACCATGGAGGAGAGACCCTTCCTTGACGTCGTAGGGCAGCAAGAACATGCAGAATGCCGCCACTCCAGGAAGTCATCCATTGGGGAAGGAGTAGGGACCGCCAGGGAGCACCACGCGAGCATGTCACTCCAAATCTGCCGGGAGAAGGGGCAGCCAATAAGCAAGTGGTGCATAGTTTCCGGCTCCTGGTCACAAAGGCGGCATCGCGAATCATGGGGAACTCCGTGTCTGGAAAGGTGAGCCGCTGTCCAACAGCGATCCTGGAGGGCTAGCCAGGCGAAGAACTTGACGTGGAGGGGCGCCCAAGCCTTCCAATGGAGTCGCTAGTGAGGGGCGTGGGTGGATCCATGGAAGAGCGCGAGGTAGCAAGAGTTGGCAGAGTACACGCCCGAGGTGGTCCAGCGGCATATAAGCCTATCCGGCTTTGAGGTCAGGGTGACCTGGCCAAGCAACCGCCAGAGGTCTGTATTCCACCATGACCAAGGGGGTCAGAGTCCCTGGATGTCCCTAACCCAGGAGCATTGATGCAGGCACTCAGCGACGGACCTCCAGCTGCGCCTGCGACAGGAGACGAGGGAAGAGAGCGTGGGGGCGATCTCCAGGATGGATTTGCCATCTAGCCACCGATCCGACCAAAAATGGCAAGTGCGGCCATCGCCAAGCAACCAGGTGGTAGAAGCCTGAAAGATGGCGGCGGTGTCAGCATCAACAGGGATCCAAAGATGGCTCCACGATCGAGCCTGGTCCGTGCGCTGGAGCCAGCACCATCGGGCGCGTAGGGAAATGCTGGAGCGGCAAAGATCAGGGATACCAAGCCCGCCCAGGGCAAGGGGGCGGCAAACCTTTTGCCAATTGACCAAGCAATGACCAGCAGAGGCGTCACGACGGCCGTGCCAGAGGAAGTCCCGAATGATCCAATTGATCTGCTTGAGGGTAGGAGCGGACAGGGCGATGGCCATCATAATGTGGGTCGGCATGGCGGAGAGCACATGTCTGGCAAGGGCAAGGTGTTCATCCCTGGACATCATCAAGGCACGCCAGGTGGACAACTTTGTGGCCATGCAATCGACCATGGGCTGGAGGGCAGAGGCAGGCACCTTGCGGAGCGACAAGAGGAGGCCCAGGTAGGTCAGAGGGAAGGAGGCGACGGGGTAGTCGAGCTCGCTAGCCACATTCTCGATCTCCTCCAGGGAGCACCGGATGGGGGTGGCCGAGGATTTAGCCATGTTGGAGTGAAGACCAGAAGCCTCGCCGAAAATCTGCATGAGGGTGCACACAGCTCGAAGGTCGTTGGCGTCAGGGTGGCAGAAGATGGCGACATCATCGGAGTACAGTGACACGGTAGAGGTGAGCAGCCGATCGGTGAGCCTACGCAAGATCCCGGCTTGGATAGCATGCTGCAGAAGAGAGTTGAGGACGTCAATGACCAGCGTGAAGAGCATGGGGGAGACCGGGTCACCCTGCCGGAGTCCTTTGGTGTGAAGGATCGGCTGCCCTGGCGAGCCGTTCATGATGACCCGCGTGTTGGCCGTAGACAACATGATTGTCACCCACTCACGCCATCTCCGGCCGAAACCAAGGTGATGAAGGATCTGGAGCAAGAAGGGCCATGAGACGGAGTCGAACGCCCGAGAGATGTCGAGCTTGAGGAGGACCTGGTGGGCACCGGCGTGGTGAAGGTGTCGCGCTGTATGTTGAACGAGCATAAAATTTTCATGAATGCAGCGCCCGACGATGAAAGCGCTCTAGTTGACCGAAAAGCTCTCCAAGCCATGGGGCGAGTCTCAGTGCGAGAACTTTGGCAACGAGCTTGGCAACCAGCTGAATCAGGCTAATCGGCCGGTAGTCAGACAAAGAGGAGGCGTCGGGGCACTTCGCGAGAAGGGTGATGAAGGCTTCATTCAGGCAATGGAATCCGTGGCCATTCATGTGGTAGAGCTTGTCAAACGCCGCCATGAAGTCGCCCTTAATCGTGTCCCAGCAGTGCCGCAGGAACTCCGCCAAGAAGCCGTCCGGGCCCGGTGCCTTGCTGGTATTCAGCAGCTTAATTGCCCGCCAGACCTCATCTTCGAAAAAAGGGTAGTCTAACGCTGAGAGGTCGAATTGCCTGGGATCAATAGAGTCGAGGCGGAGAGAGAAGACGCGCGCATCCGCGGTCCCCAACATGGCCGATAAGTTCTCGTACGCGGCCCTAGAGAGGCCGCATGCCCCAGAGATGACCTCATCGCCGCGACGAAGCGAGAGGATCCGGTTCTTTTGCTTGCGCTGCACGGCATGGATGCGTAGGAAGGCGTAGGAAGCCTCGCCACTACGCAGTCACGAGAGCCGGACGCACTGACGCAGGATCGAGCGCTCTAGGGATGCGAGGCCGAGGTAGGCGCACTTGAGGCGGTGACGAAACCATGATTCGGCGTTGGAGAGGGGCCGAGAGTCTTGGGCAGCATCAAAGCGCGTGATAAGCTCGTGGACAACCTGTAGCTGGAGGGAAATGTTGCCAATGGACCTAGTGCTCCAGCGCTGTAGGTGCCGCGCAGTGGAACGAAGCCGGAGGAAAATACGCCTGAATGGGTCCAGCTCCTGGGCATCCTCCGCCCAGCCCTCCGCCATAGCTTGCTGGAAGCCCTCCATCTTAGGCCAAAACCTCTCAAAGTGAAACCGGCGCGGCCCGGGGGAACTTGCGGTGCAGTCCACCATGAGGGGGCAGTGGTCAGAGGTAGCCGAGGAGAGACAACAAAGAAGGCAGTGCGGATAGGCCTCGTTTCACGTGGGGGTGCAAATAACACGGTCAATCCAGACAAGCGTGGGATTATCCCTCTCATTGGACCATGTATATCGGCGCCCGTGGAGGTAGAGGTCCTGTAACTCCAAGTCAGCCATGAAACACCGGAAGCGCCGCAACATGCGTAAGTTGAGACGTGGGTTGTTCTTGTCGGCGGTGGAAGCGGTCATGTTAAAGTCGCCGCCAAGGACCCAGGGGCCAGCGCAGTTAGCCCTTTCCTCATGCAGATCAGCCAGGAATTGCATCTTCTCGGAGTCGCTTTGAGGCCCATAGACCCCGGTGAGCCACCAGTGCTGGTCCCCAGCGAGCTAAGAGACCGCCATCGTGATGTGATGGGTGCCATAGGAAGGGTTGGTAACGCAAATGACGGAGCTATGCCAAGCCAGAAGAATGCCTCCACGGGTCTCGGCCGCGGGAAGAAAGAAGAAGCCATCGAAGGAAGGCCCGAGTGCATCAACCACAAGAGGCAGCGTGATGATGTCGAGCTTGGTCTCCTGGAGGCATACAATGGAAGGCATGTCAGAGACGACGACACTATGGACATCAGAGCGCTTGGCATCGGAGTTCAAACCGCGCACATTCCAGAACATACACTTGAGGTTGTGATCCATTACATAAGGGTTCAGATCCGGACGGACATCGGGCGTGATCCATTACATGACTACGCAGCAACAATTGCAGACGGAGATGGCTGGCGCAAAGCGAGCAGCATCTCCTCCGAGGGCACTTCCCAGCCATAGAATTTAGCAAAGGACTGGATCACGTCGACGACGAGCAGGCGCTCGAAGAGCTTGGCATATTTATCTAGGGTCGCGTTGGAGATGATCTCATCATCCTACAGAAGGCCTAGACGCCGCAAAAGGACTCGCTTGGCCTTGATCTCCGAGTTCAGCCCGCGATCAGACTTGGCGAGGTGATCGCTCCTGTGCGAGGTGAAATCCAATGGAACAACACGCCGACACCGACGCAGGGTAGAAAGAAGCGGAGGAGCGACGACGGTGCAGACGAAATCAACATAGACAACAAGGGTCGTGTCGGTGCTGGCGGGCACCGTAGCCAGAGGAGGGCTTGGTACGTGGTCGCTGTCATGCATGGGTTGCATGGCCAGGGAGGGGCCAGATGGGCACACAACATTGGGGGCAGCTGCGGGGTCCTCCAGTCCCGACAAGACTGGCACGAAAGGGATCAGGTCCATGGGGTCGCCCGAGGCCATGGGATCAGGATCAGCTACGCAGGTGGGGCCGGGCGGAATCTCTACGGAAGGATGCAGGCAGTAGGGCAGCACGCAGGCAGCGGAGGTGGGGCACGCACCATGCAGAGCGGCTAGAGGGGACGGGCAAGCGACCGAGGGGACAGGCGAAGGGTCAGCCACCCTACTGTCGCCAAGTGGCACGCCCGTAGAGGGGGGTGGGTCCAAGGCGACCATGTCCATCCCATTGACCCTATTTGAATCCAAAGCAGTGATGGTGGGAGAGGAGGCAGCCGAACGTGGGGAGGGACCATGGACCTGATGTGGCAACTCGGTGGCTTTTGCCAACGGGGGGAAGACCAAGCGGCTGGACACTGGTGGCCCACGACACGTGCTGACCGCAGAAGGGTGTGGGCCGAATATGCCTTGCCAGCCCCGAGGCGCAGGAGGGGAGGAGCGCCGGCGGCGATGGCTCCCAGCTGCAGCAGAGCCGCCAGCGGCGCGCGGGGGGAAGTCATGGCGACGGGGGTAGGGTGGCGGGAGCGGCGGGGAGGAGGGTGGAGTCCCAGCATGATCGTGGTCACCACCGTCGGGAGCGCGGCTCGAGACAGGGGCGACAGCGAGGCGGTAGTCCTCAGAAAAGGAAACATGGATGGAAACCGGAAAGCGCAACATGGCGTGACCAAAATGGAACACCAGGTTCAGGTCATCCTGCTCTACCGCCGCGCTCAGCGCGGTGAGGAGAAGCTCGGACGAGTGAGGAATGGCGGCGGGGTTGGGAGTCCAGGCAAAGAGCCAGAACACCGACATGTCCGCCATGCTCGCCTCCTCGGGAGCGAGCGCGTCGATGTCGCAGAATGGGGGGAGCAGCATGTCAGCGGTAGCCCGCTCCCAGGCATGGCCAGGGATCCCGCCCAGCTCCAGGAAGATGAGGAAGCACACAGTGACCGGCTCAGCCTCGGCTGAGTCACTCCAGGGGTGGATCAGCAGGCGAAAGCGCCAACAATGGAAGACGGATGAGGCGACACACGCGTGGTCAGCAGCGGCGCGGAAGCGAATGAGGAACTCATCGGGACGGCGACAGTGCAGGGAGAACGCATCAGGAGCGAGGGGCACTTCGCACAGAGACGCCGGAGCGAGCATAGGCCACGATGATGGTGAGTGCGCGTTGCTGCAGCGCGGCCTCGGCCTCCACAATGGCATCAGACCGTGGGAGGTAGCACACGGCGCTGGCTAGCCTGCGGGAGGGATGGCCCAACATGGCAGAGATGTCCTGGGTTGCCGTAGAGCCAGGATCTGAAGCGGGGGAACCCGGCGAGGAAGGAGGAGGGGAGGCGGCAGCTGAGGGTGCGGCCGACGACTGGGGGGCGGACCAAGACCCAGAGAGCGCCGGCGCGACACCTCCTACAGACCCGGAGAACACGGGTGACCCAGAGAACACGGGTGACCCGGAGAGCACGGGCGTCGAGCCGCCAGAACCCAAGCACACTGACGTCGCATCGGAGAAGACCGGCGTGGAGCCGCCCGACCCGGAGAACACGGCCGTGGCGGAGGAGTGGGGCAAGGAGGCCCGGGGGCGCTTGGAGGGAGGAGCGTCGGAGGGAGAGGCCGGGGAGCACGGCCGGTCGCAATTACGGGCGATGTGCCCGAAGAACCGACATCGGCGGCACCGGACATCTTTACGGCTCTCCGACAAGGGGTGGCCATCCCTTCCCAGGCACCGAGGGCACTCTCCAGGGTCCTGGCGGGAAGAGCGGCGCGGGCGGGCGGCATGGGGGCGCCGCTGACGTAGCATGCGCAGGGCCCGCCGATGGAGGCCACAGGGCATCTCCCAGCCGCCAGCGAGTGCAACATCAACAACAGGAAGGGGAGGGGCCTCGACAGCGTGGTAGATCTTGGACCGGGGCCAGGCACGGGGCGCGGGGTCCGCCGAGCCCAGGCAGACCACCGGAGCAGGGGGGCCTGGGGCGACGGGAGGGGCGGCGGGGCGCAGAGGGCCTCGCAGAAGGAGGCCGGCGAGGGCCAACGGGCACTGCTCCCAGCGGAAGAGGGGCTGGAGTCAGTCCACCGAAGGGCTCCGGGCCGGCCGCCGAAGGCAGCAGGGGAGGCCATGGGGAAGAGAGGGTGGGCGCCGGAGCCGGAATGGTCTCTAGCGTGGGCAGGAGGGTAGGCGCCGGGGCCGGAGTGACCAACCAGCGAGAGAGGCTAGGCTAGGCGAGAGCGGAGACGATGGACTTCCTACAACCAAGCTTATTATATGAGAACTTTTTTTACAAAGGCTATATATGACATGGCATGAACTTAATACTGCGTTCGACCTGTGGAGTAATAGTAGTAGATGCAGAATCGTTTCGGTCTACTTATCACTGATGTCATGCCTATATACATGACCATGCCTAGATATTCTCATAACTATGCACTTTTCTATCAATTGCTCGATAGTAATTTGTTCACCCACCATAGAATTTGCTATCTTGAGAGAAGCCACTAGTGAAACCTATGGCCCCCGGGTCTATCTTCCATCATATTATTTTCCTATCTACTTGTTATTTCTGCTGCCATTTATTTTGCTATCTTTATTTTACAATCTATAAAAAAATACCAAAAATATTTATCTTGTTATCTCCATCAGATCTCACTTTCATAAGTGACCGTGAAGGGATTGACAACCCCTTTATCGCGTTGGTTGCGAGGTTCTTGTTTGTTTGTGCAGGAACTAGGCGACTTGCCTGTAATCTCCTACTGGATTGATACCCTAGTTCTCAAAAACTAAGGGAAATACTTACGCTACTTTGATGCATCGCCCTTTCCTCTTCAAGGGAAAACCAACGCATGCTCAAGAGGTAGCAAGAAGGATTTCTGGCGCCGTTGCCGGGGAGGTTGCACCAAGTCAAGTCAAGATTTGATCTCCCGTCAACAAGCCATTTCTGGCGCCGTTGCCAGGGAGGTTGCACCAAGTCAAGTCAAGATTTGATCTCCCGTCAACAAGCCATTTCTGGCACCGTTACCGGGGAGATCTACGCACAAGTCAAGACATACCAAGTACCCATCACAAACTCTTATACCTCGCATTACATTATTTGCCATTTGCCTCTCATTTTCCTCTCCCCCACTTCACCTTTGCCTTTTCTTCTCCTTCTTCCTGTATGTATCTTTGTTTGTGTTTCCATGTGCCTTCTATTTGCTTGCATATTTGCTGGCTAAAAATCTATTGATATGGATCCACTTAAAGTGGTCTACTTGGATCATCTTTGATCCTTATGCGCTCGTGTTGAAATCCCAACTAGCCTAGTTGATGGGAAATGTTTAGATGAGCATGCTCATTTTGTGCATCATCGTTTTTCTGAAAAGGGGAAGCTGTTATGGTATCAAATAAATAGTTTGCTATGCTATGCTTGGAATCTTTCTGAAATTTATGACTTTACTTGTTGCTCTAAGAACCCTAAAAAGCACCTTCCCTACCTATGTGAGTTTAATGATAATGAAATCATACCTTCTTATGGAAAGGGTGTTTATAGTTACTATGATATCGAACAAATGGAATAATTTGTCATTTTTAAGGGTGCTCATGAAGTTTCTTCTTTGATTGAAAACTATGATATTACTCTCTACAAATCTGAAAATTCCGACATACTTAAATATTGCTATGAAAACTATGCTCACAATGCCTATGTTAAGGAATTTATTGAGAGAATGACCATTGCTTTGGAAGAAAATAATGATATGCATGAATCTATAGATAATTATGATTCCGATGATTTGATTGAAATATCCCTTGATGAACATGATGCTTGCTATTCTTATAGCCATGATGCCAATACTTATGGAGATGAATTTGCTATAGTTCCTTATTTTAAACACGAAATTATTGCTATTGCACCCATACTTGATAGTTCCTTGAATCAAAAGCATGATTGCAATGATTTTACTATAAATTATATTGATGTCAATTGTGCTAATAATATGCAAAACCCTAAGCTTGGGGATGCTAGTTTTGCTATCTCTACTACTTGTTGCAATGATCATGATCGGGTTGATTCTTCTTATGTTCTTGAAAATTTATTTAAGCACCATTATGAATATGGGATTGATAATAGTGTTTGCAATAATATTGAAAGTGGATTTGGAAGAGTGTCAACATTAGATCCCACATATTTGGAGAATGTTCAATCTTATGGTATTTTGGATAAAAGTGGGTTTGTAGAGGTCATGACTTTAGTTAATGATATTCCCACTATTTTGGAAGAGTGTCAACTTCGTATGCATGTGGATCGTGTTGAGAATATGTTATGTGATAGCTATTTTGTTTAATTTGCTTATGATCCTGCATGTAATTATTATGTGAGATAGGAAGATATGGTTGTAGAAATTTTCATGTTACTAAATTACCTCTCGTTATGTTGAGATTGCTATTGTTTCTTTCCGCTTCCTTGCATATGCAAGTTTTTCCTTGGCTTGATAATTTGTTTGCCTATAAGATGCCTATGCATATGAAGTATGTTATACTTAGATGTGTTTGTCATGTGTTTTATGATGCTCTCTTTGTGCTTCAATTCTTGTCTTTCATGTGAGCATCATCAAAATTGCCAATGCCTAGCTAGGGGCGTTAAACTATAGCGCTTGTTGGGAGGCAACCCAATTTTATTTTTGTTTCTTGTTTTTGTTCCTGTTTAGTAATAAATAATTCACATATCTTCTGTTTAGATGTGGTTTTATGTTTTTAATTAGTGTTTGTGCCAAGTAGAACCTTTGGGAAGACTTGGGGGAAGTCTTTGCGATCTTGCTGTAAAGAACAGAAACTTTAGCGCTCACGAGATTAGCTGCCATTTTTTACTGGAGAGTGTGATTAGGTTGATTCTTTTTGGATATGATTAATAGATAAATTACTCACGTCCAACTATTTATTTCAGAATTTTTGGGGTTACATAAGTATTCGAAACCTACAGATTACTACAGACTGTTCTGTTTTTGACAGATTCTGTTTTTCGTGTGTTGTTTGCTTATTTTGATGAAAATATGGCTAGTATCGGGGGGTATGAACCATAGAGAAGTTGGAATACAGTAGGTTTAACACCAATATAAATAAATAATGAGTTCATTACAGTACCTTGAAGTGGTGGTTTGTTTTCTTATACTAACGGAGCTCATGAGATTTTCTGTTGAGTTTTGTGTTGTGAAGTTTTCATGTTTTGGGTAAAGATTTGATGCATTTTGGAGTAAGGAGTGGCAAGAACCTAAGCTTGGGGATTCCCAAGGCACCCCAAGGTAAAATTGAAGGACAACCAAAATCCTAAGCATGGGGATGCCCCGGAAGGCATCCCCTCTTTCGTCTTCGTCCATCGGTAACTTTACTTGAGGCTATTTTTTATTCACCACATGATATGTGTTTTGCTTGGAGCGTCTTGTATGATTTTAGTCTTTGCTTTTTACCACAATCATCCTTGCTGTACACACCTTTTGGACAGACACACATGAATAGGAATTTATTAGAATAATCTATGTGCTTCACTTATATCTTTTGAGCTAGATAATTTTGCTCTAGTGCTTCACTTATACCTTTTTAAGAGCACGGTGGTGGTTTTATTTTATAGAAATTATTGATATCTCATGCTTCCCTTATATTATTTTGAGAGTCTTATAGAACAGCATGGTAATTTGCTTTGGTTATAAAATTAGTCCTAATATGATAGGCATCCAAGATGGGTATAATAAAAACTATCATAAAAGTGCATTGAATACTATGAGAAGTTTGATACTTGATGATTGTTTTGAGATATGAAGATGGTGATATTAGAGTCATGCTAGTTGAGTAGTTGTGAATTTGAGAAATACTTGTTCTAAAGTTTGTGATTCCCGTAGCATGCACGTAGTGGTGAACTGTTATGTGATGAAGTCGGAGCATGATTTATTTATTGATTGTATTCCTTATGAGTGGCGGTCGGGGACGAGCGATGGTCTTTTCCTACCAATCTATCCCCATAGGAGCATGCGCATAGTACTTCGTTTCGATAACTAATAGATTTATGCAATAAGTATGTGAGTTCTTCATGACTAATGTTGAGTCCATGGATTATACGCACTCTCACCCTTCCACCATTGCTAGCCTCTCTAATACCGCACACCTTTCGCCGGTATCATATACCCACCATATACCTTCCTCAAAACAGCCACCATACCTACCTATTATGGCATTTCCATAGCCATTCCGAGATATATTGCCATGCAACTTCCCACCGTTCCATTTGTTATGACACGTTAGATCATTGTCATATTGCTTTGCATGATCATGTAGTTGACATCGTATTTGTGGCAAAGCCACCTTTATAATTCTTTCATACATGTCACTCTTGATTCATTGCATATCCCGGTACACCGCCGGAGGCATTCACTTAGAGTCATGTTTTGTTCTAGTATCGAGTTGTAATTTTTGAGTTGTAAGTAAATAAAAGTGTGATGATCATCATTATTAGAGCATTGTCCCAAGTGAGGAAAGGATGGAGACTATGATTCCCCCACAAGTCGGGATGAGACTCCTGACGAAAAATAAAAAAAGAAGAGAAAAAGGAGGCAATAAAAAAGGGAAAGGCCAAATAAAAAAAGAATAATGAGAGAAAAAGAGAGAATGGACAATGTTACTATCCTTTTACCACATTTGTGCTTCAAAGTAGCACTACGATCTTCATGATAGAGAGTCTCCTATGTTGTCACTTTCATATACTAGTGGGAATTTTACATTTTAGAACTTGGCTTGTATATTCCAATGATGGCCTTCCTCAAAATTCCCTAGGTCTTCGTGAGCAAGCAAGTTGGATGCACACCCACTTAGTTTCTTTTGTTGAGCTTTCATACACTTATAGCTCTAGTGCATCCGTTGCATGGCAATCCCTACTCACTCACATTGATATCTATTGATGGGCATCTCCATAGCCTGTTGATACGCCTAGTTAATGTGATACTATCTACTCCTTTTTTGTCTTCTCCACAACCACCATTCTATTCCACATATAGTGCTATGTCCATGGCTCACTCTCATATATTGCGTGAAGCTTGAAAAAGTTTGAGAACATCAAAAGTATGAAAAAATTGCTTGGCTTGTCATTGGGGTTGTGCATGATTAAATACTTTGTGTGATGAAGATAGAGCATAGCCAGACTATATGATTTTGTAGGGATAACTTTCTTTGGCCATGTTATTTTGAGAAGACATAATTGCTTTGTTAGTATGCTTGAAGTATTATTATTTTTATGTCAATATTAAACTTTTATCTTGAATCTTTCGGATCTGAACATTCATGCCACAATAAAGAAAATTACATTGAGAATTATGCTAGGTAGCATTCCACATCAAAAATTCTATTTTTATCATTTACATACTCGAGGATGAGGAGGAATTAAGCTTGGGGATGTTTGATACGTCTCCAATGTATCTATAATTTTTGATTGTTCCATGCTATTACATTATCTGTTTTGGATGTTTAATGGGCTTTAATATACCTTTTTATATTATTTTTGGGACTAACCTACTAACCAAAGGCCCAGTGCAAATTGCTATCTTTTTTTTGCCTATTTCAGTGTTTCATAGAAGAGGAATATCAAACGGAATCCAAACAGAATGAAACCTCCGGGAGAGTTATTTTTGGAATAAACGTAATCCAGGAGACTTGGAGTGGACGTCAAGGAAGAAACAAGGCGGCCACGAGGTAGGAGGGTGCGCCTAGGGGGGTAGGCGCGCACCCCACCCTCGTGGGCCCCTCATGTCTCCACCGACCTACTTCTTTCACCTATATATACTCATATACCCCGAAAACATCTGAGAGCACCACGAAACCCTATTTCCACTGCCGCAACCTTCTGTACCAGTGAGATCCCATCTTGGGGCCTTTTCTGGCGCTCCGTCGGAGGGGGAATCGATCACGGAGGGCTTCTACATCAACACCATAGCCTCTCCGATGATGTGTGAGTAGTTTACCACAGACCTTCGGGTCCATAGTTATTAGCTAGATGGATTCTTATCTCTCTTTGGATCTCAATACAAAGTTCTCCTTGATTCTTGTGGAGATCTATTCGATGTAATTCTTTTTGTGGTGTGTTTGTCGAGATCCGATGAATTGTGGTTTTATGATCAAGATTATCTATGAACAATATTTGATTCTTCTCTGAATTCTTTTATGCATGAGTTAATATCTTTGCAAGTCTCTTCGAATTATTAGTTTGGTTTGGCCTAGTAGATTGATCTTTCTTGCAATGGCAGAAGTGCTTAGCTTTGGGTTCAATCTTGCGGTGTCCTTTCCTGGTGATAGCAGGGGCAGCAAGGCACGTATTGTATTGTCGCCATCGAGGATAAAAGGATGGGGTTTATATCATATTGCTTGAGTTTATCCCTCTACATCATGTCCTCTTGCCTAATGCGTTACTCTGTTCTTATGAAATTAATACTCTAGATGCATGCTGGATAGCGGTCGATGTGTGGAGTAATAGTAGTAGATGCATAATCGCTTCGGTCTACTTGTCACGGACGTGATGCCTAT
This sequence comes from Triticum aestivum, assembly GCF_018294505.1. Classification (NCBI taxonomy): domain Eukaryota; kingdom Viridiplantae; phylum Streptophyta; class Magnoliopsida; order Poales; family Poaceae; genus Triticum; species Triticum aestivum. The sequence goes on along the minus strand of NC_057800.1, from coordinate 312,575,969 downwards.
ATACATGATCATGCCTAGATATTCTCATAACTATGCGCTTTTCTATCAATTGTTCGACAGTAATTTTTTCACCCACCGTAGAATTTGCTATCTTGAGAGAAGCCACTAATGAAACATATGCCCACCGGGTCTATCTTCCATCATATTATTTTCCTATCTACTTGCTATTTCTGCCGCTGTTTATTTTGCTATTTTTATTTTCCAATCTATACAACAAAAATACCAAAAATATTTATCTTATTATCTCTATCAGATCTCACTTTCGTAAGTGACCGTGAAGGGATTGACAACCCCATTATCGCGTTGGTTGTGAGGTTCTTGTTTGTTTGTGCAGGTACTAGGAGACTTGCGTGTAACATCCTACTAGATTGATACCTTGGTTCTAAAAAACTGAGGGAAATACTTACGCTACTTTGCTGCATCACCCTTTCCTCTTCAAGGGAAAACCAACGCATGCTCAAGAGGTAGCAAGAAGGATTTATGGCGGCGTTGCCGGGGAGGTTGCACCAAGTCAAGTCAAGATTTGATCTCCCGTCAACAAGCCATTTCTGGTGCCGTTGCCGGGGAGATCTACACACAAGTCAAGACATACCAAGTACCCATCAAAAAGTCTTATCCCTCGCATTACATTATTTGCCATTTGCCTCTTGTTTTCCTCTCCCCCACTTCACCTTTGCCTTTTCTTCGCCGTCTTCCCGTATCTATCTTTATTTGTGTTTCCATGTGCCTTCTATTTGCTTGCATCTTTCATGGCTAAAAATCTATCGATATGGATCCACTTAAAGTGTTCTACTTGGATCATCTTCGATCCTTATGCGCTTGTGCTGAAACCCCAACTAGCCTAGTTGATGGGAAATCTTTAGATGAGCATGCTCATTTTGTGCATCATCATTTTCTGAAAAGGGGAAGCTCTCATGGTATCAAATAAATAGTTTGCTATGTTATGCTTGGAATCTTTGTGAAATTTATGACTTTACTTGTTGCTCTAAGAACCCTAAAAAACACCTTCCCTACCTATGTGAGTTTAATGATAATGAAATCTTATCTTCTTATGGAAAGGGTGTTTATAGTTACTATGATATAGATCAAATTGAAGAATTTGTCGTTTTTAAGGGTGCTCATGAAGTTGCTTCTTGGATTGAAAAGTATGATATTACTCTCTACAAATCTGAAAATTCCAACATGCTTAAATATTGCTATGAAAACTATGCTCACAATGCCTATGTTAATGAATTTATTGAGAGAATGACCGTTGCTTTGGAAGAAAATAATGATATGCACAAATCTATAGATAATTATGATTCCGATGATTTGATTGAAATATCCCTTGATGAACATGATGCTTGCTATTCTTATAGCCATGATGCCAATATTTATGGAGATGAATTTGCTATAGTTCCTTATGTTAAACACGAGATTATTGCTATTGCACCCATACTTGATAGTTCCTTGAATCAAAAGCATGATTGCAATGATTTTACTATAAACTCTATTGATGTCAATTGTGCTAATAATATGCAAAACCCTAAGCTTGGGGATGCTAGTTTTGCTATGTCTACTACTTGTTGCAATGATCATGATTGGGGTGATTCTTCTTATGATCTTGAAAATTTATTTAAGCCCCATGATGAATATGAGATTGATAATAGTGTTTGCAATAATATTGAAAGTGGATTTGGAAGAGTGTCAACATTAGATCCCACATATTTGGAGAATGTTCAATCTTATGGTATTTTGGATAAAAGTGGGTTTGGAGAGGTAATGACTTTAGTTAATGATAATCCCATTATTTTGGAAGAGTGTCAACTTCGTATGCATGTGGATCGTGTTGAGAATATGTTACGTGATAGCTATTTTGTTGAATTTGCTTATGATCCTGCTTGTAATTATTATGAGAGAGATGAAAATACGGTTGTAGAAATTTTCATGTTACTAAATTACATCTCATTATGTTGAGATTGCTATTGTTTCTTTCCGCTTCCTTGCATATGCTAGTCTTTGCTTGCCTTGATAATTTGTTTGCCTATGAGATGCCTATGCATAGGAAGTATGTTAGACTTAGATGTGTTTGTCATGTGTTTTATGATGCTCTCTTTGTGCTTCAATTCTTGTCTTTCATGTGAGCATCATTGAAATTGTCAATGCCTAGCTAGGGGCGTTAAACGATATCGCTTGTTCCTTGCCTTTACTTAGCGGAAATTGGAATTTAATGTTTCCTTCTTCCATATCAATAATTGCACCAATTTTCCTAAGGAAAGGTCTACCAAGAATAATAGGACATGTAGGATTGCAATCTATATCAAGAACAATGAAATCTACGAGCACATAATTCCTATTTTCAATAATAATAACATCATTAATCCTTCCCATAGGTTTCTTAATAGTGGAATCCGCAAGATGCAAATTTAAGGAACAATCATCAAATTCATGGAAACCTAACACATCACATAAAGTTTTCAGAATCGTGGAAACACTAGCACCCAAACCACACAAAGCGTAGCACTCATAATCTTTAATTGTAACCTTAATAGTAGGTTTCCACTCATCATAAAGTTTTCTAGGGATAGAAACTTCCAATTTGAGCTTTTCTTCAGAAGATTGCATCATAGAATCAACGATATGTTCAGTAAAAGCTTTGTTTTGATTATAAGCATGAGGAGAATTCAACATGGATTGCAACAAGGAAATACAATCAATTCCTGGAAATCAAAAGCGTGGGTTCATTGCTACTTAAAGTTTTGACCTCTTCAATCCCACTTTTGTCAATTTTTGCACCAAGATCTAAAAACTCCGAATCATTGGGACACCTTCTAACTAAAGTTGATTCATCTCCAGTCCCATCATTGTCAAGATTAACACTGGAAAACAAAGATTCAATAGGAGTCACATCAATTACTTTAAGATCTTCATCTTTAGCCTCCGGTTTGGCGGCCATTTTGTTTACTAAAGTAGCTTGTTTATCAGAAATTTGACCTACTAAATTTTCAAGATGCGCAAACTGAGATCTCAAACCATAAAATTCTTTAAACATATCATCAAGCTCTTTATTCATGTATCCCATACAGTTTTTCTGCTCCTTTAGCTCGTTTTGAAAGAAATTGTTATGCTCAAATTGCAAAGACATGAAGCTTCTAACACTATTCTCAATTTCATCTAACCTCCTAAGGTGAGGCTCAACGTTTTTTTGAGGAATCATTGCGACAAAGCAAGCAATCCAACACACGATCATGCAAAAAGAAAACGAAGAAGACGAACGGAAGAAGGGCGAAGAAAAAGGCGAATCTTTTCGAAAATCATTTTAGAAGGTGGGAAGAGGAAAATGACAGGCGAATGGTGAATATTGTAATGCGAGGGATGAGAGTTTATGATGGGTACTTGGTATGTCTTAGCTTGGCGTTGATCTCCCCGGCAACGGCGCCATAAATCCTTCTTTCTACCTCTTGAGCTTGCATTGGTTTTTCCCTTGAAGAGGAAAGTGTGATGCGGCAAAGTAGCATAAGTATTTCCCTTAGCTTTGAGAACCAAGGTATCAATCCAGTAGGAGACAACGCGACAAGCCACCGAATACCTGCACAAACAAACACCAACTTGCAATCAACGCGACAAAGGGGTTGTCAATCCCTTCACGATTATTCGCAAAGTGAGATATGATAGAGATGGATAAATGGTAAAGTAATATTTTTGGTTTATGGAACGGAAAGTAAAAGATTGCAAAGTAAGGGAATAGCGGCAGAAATTGGCAAGTTGACGGTAAACTAACATGTTGTAAAATAGACCTGGGGGCCATAGGTTTCACTAGTGGCTTCTCTCAAGATAGAAATTATTATGGTGGGTGAACAAATTACTGCCGAGCAATTGATAGAAAAGCGCAAAGTTATGACGATATCTAAGGTAATGATCATGAATATAGGCATCACGTCCGTGTCAAGTAGACCAAAACGATTCTGCATCTACTGCTATTACTCCACACATTGACCGACTCCTGCCTGCATCTAGAGTATTAAGTTCATAAGAACAGAGTAACGCATTAAGTAAGATGACATGATGTAGCGGGATTAACTCAAGCAATATGATGAAAACCCCATCTTGTTATCCTCGATGGCAACCATACAATACCTACCTTGCTACCCCTACTGTCACTGGGAAAGGACACTGCAAGATTGAACCCAAAGCTAAGCACTTCTTCTATTGCAAGAAAAACCAATCTAGTTGGCCAAACCAAATCGATAGTTCAAAGAGACTTGCAAAGATATCAAATCATGCATAACAGAATTTAGAGGAGATTCAAATGATATTCATAGATAAGCTGATCATAAATCCACAATTCATCAGATCTTGGCAAACACACCGCAAAAGAATATACATCGAATAGATCTCCAAGAACATCAAGGAGAACATGGTATTGAGAATCAAAGAGAGAGAAGAAGCCATCTAGCTACTACCTATGGACCCATAGGTCTGAGGTAAACTACTAACGCTTCATCAGAGAGGCAATGGTGTTGATGTAGAAGCCCTCCGTGATCGGTTCCCCCTCCGTAAGGACGCCGGAAAAGGCCCCAAGATGGGATCTCATGGGTACAGAAGGTTGCGGTGGTGGAAAAGTGGTTTCGTGGCTCCCCTGGATGTTTTTTGGGGTATAAGAGTATATATAGGAGGAAGGATTAGGTCAGGAGAGCTACGAGGGGCCCACAAGGTTGGGGGGCGCGCCCTCCACCCTTGTGGCCACCTCGCGGCTCTTCTGACTTGCACTCCAAGTCTCTTGAGTGTCTTGTGGTCCAAGAAAAATCATCGCGAAAGTTTTATTCCATTTGGACTCCATTTGGTATTCCTTTTCTGCGAAACTCTAAAACAAGGAAAAAACAGAAACTGGCTCTGGGCTCTAGGTTACTAGGTTAGTCCCAAAAATCATATAAAATAGCATATTAATGCATATAAAACATCCAAAAAGATAATATAATAGCATGGAACAATCAAAAATTATAGATACGTTGGAGACGTATCATAGTTCATAGACCTATAAGTGTGTAACACCCCGGATATGATTTACCCAATATGTACTCCAACTCTTGCCGTTTCCGGCCTTAAGTTATTTTATTTTCTCGGGTTCGGGTTCTTTGTCTCCGTGTGTTGTTATCGTTGTCATGCATCTCATATCATGTCATCATGAGCATTGCATTTGCATACGTGTTCATCTCATGCATCCGAGCATTTTCCCCGTTGTCCGTTTTGCATTCCGGCGCTTCGTTCTCCTCCGGTGGTCATTTCTACCTTTCTTTCGTGTGTGGGGATTAAACATTTCCAGATTGGACCGAGACTTGCCAAGCGGCTTTGTTTTACTACCGGTAGACCGCCTGTCAAGTTTCGTATCATTTGGACTTCGTTTGATACTCCAACAGTTAACCGAGGGACCGAAAAGGCCTCGTGTGTGTTGCAGCCCAACACCCCTCCAAGTTGGCCCAAAACCCACCCAAACCTTCTCCATCATCTAGAGCGTTCGATCACGATCGCGTGGCCGAAAACCGCACCTCATTTGGACTCTCCTAGCTCCCTCTACCTCTATATAAAGACCCCTCCTCCAAATTCACGGATCCCCTCTCCGAAACCCTAGATCCATCCACCGCCGCCGCCGGATGTGTCCGGACGGAGCCGGACAATGTCCGCCCGCCACCGCCGCCCAACCATGTTCCGCCACGTGGCGGCGAGCCGCCCGTTCCGCCGCCGGCCCGGGGAGCCCGCATCTGGCCCCCGCGGCCCGAACCGGTGCGCTGCTGCCCGCCGTCGTCCCCTTCCTCCGCGTCGCCGGTGAACTCCGCCCCATGCCGGACCGGTGCCTGCGCCTCGCCCACCGCGCCGAGCCGCCGCGGCCATCGCCGGCCCGCGCCGCCCCGCGGCTTCCTCCACTTTGTCGCGCCGTCCACCGCCTCCTCCGGCCACCGGCACTGCAGATCTGGCCGGCCCCTCCATCTCCGGCGGACCTTGCAACAGTAACTCCGGCGAGCTTGCTTCGGAATCCGTGCCAGATCCAGATCTGGAAATTGGGACGGTTGACTTTTGCCCTGAAACCCTAACTTTTTGGCTATGTTCATCGCATCGTAACTCCTCATCCATAGCTCTGTTTTGGGCATATAGCATATCAAAATGTTCGTCTCAGAGAGTACATCATTTCATCTCATTGCATCATTTTCATTTGAGTTCATCTTGATGCCCAAAATGCTGTTAGAAGAGTGCTATTTGATTTAATTGTCAGATCTGCTGCTCCATTTAGCTATTTGTCATTTTTGCCATGATTTATGTGTGCATGATATGCCCTTGAGCTCTACATATGTTTTGTTAAGGGTTTTGCCATCTTTCCAGAGGTGCAACCCATATATTTTTGTGATGTGGGTGGTGACTAGCACAAGCTTGCAAAGTGAGGCATTTGCTAATGCTGATTTCAGGGACTTAGCATTTCCACTAAGTCCTTGACCTGTTTATCTCATATGGCCATAAGTTCATGTTGTTTCCTAGTGATCCGTGCCTCTTTTGAGGATGATCAGTAAGTATGTTTTGTTAATTTTGTAGTTCTCTATCCATCCATGTCTTTGTTTGCAATTATGGAGTACCCTAGCTTGAGTCAATCGAGCTATACTTTTGTCATTTCGTGAATCTGGGCAGATTGTCTACTTGTTAGCAATTTTGCCGAGGATGTTGTAGTTGATCCATGCATGCTATGTTATTGTTCTTGCCATGTCTAGCTTGTATTTTGTGTATTCTTGATGAGTGTATGCTTAGATTGTCATGACTTGCTCTTTAGTGAGTGCACCGAGCTCGTAAACATGCCTACTTGATATCTGTTCTCAGCATGCTCCGGTTTTCACTAAGTCTGAGAACTGATTATGTTTTTGCCATGTTCACATGCTTGCAAATGTATTTTCTGATCCCTTTTGTCTCAAGGTCACTAAGGGACTTTTGTTAAGCTCTTTGAGTAGCTCCATGCCATGCTTTACTTTTCCATGTTCAGGTCCTGTAGCATGTAGTTTTCATACTCCAAAGAGTGCTATCTGATCTGAAATTCCAGACAAGTGTTAATTTCACTAAGTCTGAAATCTGTTTGTCAAATGCATTTTTCCATGCTTGTTTGAACCTGTTAATGGATGATTTGGCCGTAGCTCAGTGCTAGACTTTTGTTAAGCATCATGAATGGATTCCTGCCATGTATTTTTATGCCATATTTGGGTGCTGTAGCATGTTCATCTTGTTGCATTTAGATGGATACTTGCTGTAAATCGCAGAACGTGGTCATATTTGAATTGCTTGCCATTTCCAAACCGTAACTCCGATTCCGGCGTTCTTTATATCGTTTTCAAGCGATTTCATCTCTTCTTTCCATTGGCACACTTGGTTTCCATGTTGAGGCCAGGTTCATGCATTCCTTGTCACATCTTGCATATGCATCACGTATTGCATCCCGCATAGCATACCATCCTTGCATCATAGTGTTTGAGCTTTGCACGTGGTTGATTATGCTCCGTTTGTTTGTTTGTATTGTTTGGGTAGAGCCGGGAGACGAGTTCACTAACGAGGAGCCCATTGAGTTTGCTTTCGAGGATCCAGTCAACTCTGACAACTTTGCAGGCAAGATGATCATACCCTCGAAATCACTACTATCTTTGCTTTGCTAGATGCCCGCTCTTTTGCTATGCCTATGCTACGATGCCTACCACTTGATTTTCATGCCTCCAAAATTGCCACGTCAAACCTCTAACCCACCATGTCCTAGCAAACCGTTGATTGGCTATGTTACCGCTTTGCTCAGCCCCTCTTATAGCATTGCTAGTTGCAGGTGAAGATTGGAGTCCGTTCCTTGTTGGGACATTTATTTACTTGTTGGGATATCATTATATTGCCTTGTTATCTTAATGCATCTATATACTTGGTAAAGGGTGGAAGGCTCGGGCTCTCGCCTAGTGTTTTGTTCCACTCTTGCCGCCCTAGTTTCCGTCATATCGGTGTTATGTTCACGAATTTTTGCGTTCCTTACGCGGTTGGGTTATAATGGGAACCCCTTGATAGTTCACCTTGATTAAAGCTTTTCCAGCAATGCCCAACCTTGGTTTTACCATTTGCCACCTAGCCTCTTTTTCCCTTGGGTTTCCGGAGCCCGAGGGTCATCTTATTTAACCCCCCCCCCCCCAAGCCAGTGCTCCTCTGAGTGTTGGTCCGAACCAGGCAGCCTGCGGGGCCACCTCGGGGAAACTTGAGGGTTGGTTTTACTCGTAGCTTGACCTATCTGAGTGTGCCCTGAGAACGAGATATGTGCAGCTCCTATCGGGATTTGTCGGCACATTCGGGCAGTGTTGCTGGATTTGTTTTAACCTGTCGAAGTGTCTTGAAGAACCGAGATACCGAGTCTGATCGGAACGTCTCGGGAGGAGGTCTATTCCTTCGTTGACCGTGAGAGCTTGTCATGGGCTAAGTTGGGACTCCCCTGCAGGGATTTGAACTTTCGAAAGCCGTGCCCGCGGTTATGGGCAGATGGGAATTTGTTAATGTCCGGTTGTAGATAACTTGAACCTCAACTTAATTAAAATGAATCAACAGTGTGAGTTACCGTGATGGTCTCTTCTCGACGGAGTCCGGGAAGTGAACACGGTGTTGGAGTAATGCTTACGCAGGTTGTTCTCTAGATTACTCGCTCGCGCTTTGCCTCCTCTTCTTGCTCTCTTTTGCGAACAGGATAGCCACCATATATGCTAGTCGCTTGCTGCAGCTCCACATATTTTACCTTCCTTTACCTACAAGCTTAAATAGTCTTGATCGCGAGGGTGCGAGATTGCTGAGTCCCTGTGGCTCACAGATTACTATTACAGCAGATGCAGGGCCTGATGATTCCGCTCCAGGTGACGCGCTTGAGCTCAAGTGGGAGTTCGACGAGGACTCTCAACGATAATATGTGTCTTTCCCTGATGATCAGTAGTGGTGCCCAGTTGGGGTGATCGGGACCGTGTCGCATGTTGGGTTATTCTTCTATTTTGGCGCCGTAGTCGGGCCATGAGTGTTTGGATGATGTAATGTTATTTATGTACTTTGATTGACGTGGCGAGTGTAAGCCAACTATGTTATCTCCCCTTTTATTATCTATATATTACATGGGATGTTGTGAAGATTGCCTAACTTGCGACATATGCCTTCAATGCGATTATGCATCTAAGTCGTGCCTCAACACGTGGGAGATATAGTCGCATCGAGGGCATTACAAAGTGTATGAAAGCTCAAAAATAAACTAAGTGGGTGTTCATCCAACTTGCTTGCTCATGAAGACCTAGGGCAATTTGAGGAAAACCATCATTGGAATATACAAGCCAATTTCTATAATGAAAAATTCCCACTAGTATATGAAAGTGACAAAATAGGAGACTCTCTATCATGAAGAACATGGTGCTATTTCAAAGCACAACTGTGAAAAAGGACAGTGACATTGTCCCTTCTCTCTATTTCTCTCTTTTTTATTTTTTTGTTTGGGCTTCTTTGGCCTCTTTTTTTATTTGGGCCTCTTTGGCCTCTTTTATTTTTATTAAAGTCCGAAGACTCATCCTAACTTGTGAGGGAATCATAGCTTCCATCATCCTTTCCTCACATGGGACAATGCTCTAATAATGATGATCATCAAACTTTTATTTACTTACAACTCAAGATTTACAACTAGATACTTAGAACAAAATATGACTCTATATGAATGCCTCATGCATATGAGAACAATACGACAATGATGGTATGTGTCATAATAAAACCGAATGGTGGAAGTTGCATGGCATATATCTCGGAATGGCTATGGAAATGCCATAATAGGTAGGTATGGTGGCTGTTTTGAGGAAGGATATATGGTGTGTTTAATGCATCGACGAAAGTTGCGCGGTATTAGAGAGGCTAGCAATGGTGGAAGGGTGAGAGTGCATATAACCCATGGACTCAACATTAGTCATAAAGAACTCACATACTTGCAAAAGTCTATTAGCCATCGAAACAAAGTACTACATGCATGCTCCTAGGGGGATAGATTGGTAGGAAAAGACCACCGCTCGTCCCCGACCGCCACTCATAAGGAAGAAAATCAAACAATAAATCATGCTCTAACTTCATCTCATAACGGATCACCATACGTGCATGCTACAGGACTCACAAACTTCAACACAAGTATTTCTACCAATCCACAATTACTCACAAGCATGACTCTAATATCACCATCTTTATATCTAAAAAAATGCAAGGAATCAAACTTCTCATATATTCAATGCTCTTTATATGGATTTTTTATTATATCCCTCTTGGATGCCCATTATATTAGGACAAAATTCATAACCTAAGCAAGTTACCATGCTGTTTAAAGACTCTCAAAATAATATAAGTGAATCGTGAGAGTTCATCAATTTCTATAAAATAAAGCCACCGCCGTGCTCTAAAAAGATATGATGGAAGTACTAGAGCAAACTGCCTAGCTCAAAAGATCATCACGTGGTGGCTCTGCATGTGCAAAACTGGCTTGCATCCGTTGTATGCGAACGTAGAGCTTATCACACCCGATCATCATGTGGTGTCTCGGCACGACGAACTGTAGCAACAGTGCATACTTAGGGAGAACACTTGTACCTTGAAATTTAGTGAGAGATCATCTTATAATGCTACCGCCGTACTAAGCAAAATAAGATGCATAAAGGATAAACATCACATGCAATCAAATAAGTGATATGATATGGCCATCATCATCTTATATCCATCTCCAAAGCAACATCATGATCAACATCGTCACCGGCTTGACACCTTGGTCTCCATCGAAGCATCGTTGTCATCTCGCCAACTATTGCTTCCACGACCATCGCTACCGCTTAGTGATAAAGTAAAGCAATTACATGGCGATTGCATTTTATACACTAAAGCGACAACCATATGGCTCCTGCCAGTTGCCGATAACTGTGTTACAAAACATGATCATCTCATACAACAATTTATATAATCACGTCTTGACCATATCACATCACAACATGCCCTACAAAAACAAGTTAGACATCCTCTACTTCGTTGTTGCAAGTTTTACGTGGCTGCTACGGGCTTCTAGCAAGAATCGTTCTTACCCACGGCATAAAAACCACAACGTGGTATAGTGATTGCTTTTTGATCTTCAGAAAGAACCATGTTCATTGAATCCGATTCAACTAAAGTTGGAGAAACTAACACCCGCCAGCCACCTGTGTGCAAAACACATCGGTAGAACCAGTCTCATGAACACGGTCATGTAAGGCCGCTTCATCCAACAATACCGCCAAATCAAGAAACAACTCGTGACAGCAAGCAATATGTATATACCCACGCCCACAACTCCTTTGTGTTCTACTCGTGCATATAACATCTACGCATAGACCTGGCTCGGATGCCACTGTTGGGGAACGTAGTATTTCAAAAAAATTCGTATGATCACGCAAGATCTATCTAGGAGAAGCATAGCAACGAGCGGGGAGAGTGAGTCCATGTACCCTCATAGACCGAAAGCGGAAGCGTTTAGTAGTGCAGTTGATGTAGTCGAACGTCTTCGTGATCCAATCGATCAAGTACCGAACGCACGACACCTCCGTGATCTGCACACATTCAGCTCGGTGACGTCCCTCGAACTCTAGATCCAGCTGAGGACGAGGGAGAGTTTCGTCAGCACGACAGCGTTTTGACGGTGATGATGAAGTTACTGATGCAGGCCTTTGCCTCAGCACTACGATAATATGACTGAGGTGGAAATCTGTGGAGGGGGGCACCACACACGGCTAAGAAATCAACTTGTGTGTCTATGGGGTGCCCCTCCCATGTATATAAAGGAGGGGAGGAGGAGGAGGGCCGACCTCAAGGGGCGAGCCCAAAGGGAGGATTCCTACTCCTAGTAGGAGTAGGTTTCCCCCTTTCCTAGTACAAGTAGGAGAAGAAGAAATGAGAGGGAGAGGGAGAAGGAAAGAGGGGGGTGTCGCCCCCTCCTAGTCCAATTCGGACCAGCCCATGGGGGGCGCACGACCACCCCTTGAGTCCCTTCTCTCCTTTCCCGTATGGCCCATTAAGGCCCACTACTTCCCCCGGTGAATTCCCGTAACTCTCCGGTACTCCGAAAAATACCCGAATCGCTCGGAACCTTTCCGATGTCCAAATATAGCCTTCCAATATATCGATCTTTACATCTCGACCATTTCAAGACTCCTCGTCATGTCCTTCATCTCATCCGGGACTCCGAACAACCTTTGGTACATCAAATCACATAACTCATAATACAAATCGTCATCGAACGTTAAGCGTGCGGACCCTACGGGTTCGAGAACTATGTAGACATGACCGAGACACATCTCCGGTCAATAACCAATAGCAGAACCGGGATGCTCATATTGGCTCCTACATATTCTATGAAGATCTTTATCGGTCAAACCGCATAACAACATATGTTGTTCCGTTTGTCATCGGTATGTTACTTGCCCGAGATTCGATCATCGGTATCATCATACCTAGTTCAATCTCGTCACCGGCAAGTCTCTTCACTCGTTCTGTAATGCATCATCGCGTGACTAACTCATTAGTCACGTTGCTTGCAAGGCTTATAGTGATGTGCATTACCGAGAGGGCCCAGAGATACCTCTCCGACGATCGGAGTGACAAATCCTAATCTCGATCTATGCCAACTCAACAAACACCATCGGAGACACCTGTAGAGCATCTTTATAATCACCCAGTTACATTGTGACATTTGATAGCACACTAAGTGGTCATCCGGTATTCGGGAGTTGCATAATCTCATAGTCATAGGAACATGTATAAGTCATGAAGAAAGCAATAACAATAAACTAAATGATCACAATGCTAAGATAACAGATGGGTCTTGTCCATCACATCATTCTCTAATGATGTGATCCCGTTCATCAAATGACAACACATGTCTATGGCTAGGAAACTTAACCATCTTTGATTAACGAGCTAGTCTAGTAGAGGCATACTAGGGACACTCTGTTTGTGTATGTATTCACACATGTACTAAGTTTCCGGTTAATACAATTCTAGCATAGTAGCATGAATAATAAACATTTATCATGATATAAGGAAATATAAATAACAACTTTATTATTGCCTCTAGGGCATATTTCCTTCAGAAATACAATCTATCAAAGAACAATGATCATAATTAAAGTCCTTGAAATCCAAAAGAGTATGTTGATCGGTACTTAAAGTTTTGACCTATCCAGTCCCTCTTTTATCAATTTTTTCATTAAGATATATAAAATCCAAATTATTGGGACACCTTCTAACTAAAGTTGAATCATCTCCAGTCCCATCTTTATCAAGATTTATATTAGCAAACAAAGATTCAATAGGAGTCACACCAATCACTTAAGATCTTCATCATTGTTATCACAAAAACTAGAAGAACAAAGATCCAATAGGAGTCACAAACCAATCTCTCTTAGCACACATCCTAGCGGTTCTTTCTCTACTTTCATTAATAGAAACTTGAATAGCTTTTAGAGATTCATTAATGTCAATCTTGGGTGGCATAGATCTAATCTTAAAAGAATCAATCTCATGAGAAATTCTATCAACATTCCTAGTTAAATCATCAATCTTAAGCAATTTTTCTTCAACCATAGCATTGAAAACCTTTTGAGAATTAATGAAATATTTGATATTATTCTCAATATAAGAGGGTATTTTATTGTAATTTCCATAAGAATTATTGTAGGAATTTCCATAATTATTAGGGGAATAACTAGGAAACGACCTACGGTTGAAATTACCTCTATATGCGTTATTACCAAAATCGTTCCTACCAACAAAATTCACATCCATAGATTCATTATTATTCTCAATCAAAGTGGATGACAACATGTCATTAGGATCAATAGGAGCACTCTTACTAGCAATAAATTTTATAAATTCATCCATCTTCCCACTCAAAGTATTAATTTCTTCAATCGCATGCACCTTTTTACAAGTAGAAGATCTTTCGGTATGCCACTAAGAGTAATTTGCCATAATATTATCTAGGATTTTAGTAGCTTCTCCTAATGTAATTTCCATAAAAGTACCTCCCGTGGCAGAATCTAAAAGATTTCTAGATGCAAAATTCAATCCGGCATCAAAATTTTGTATGATCATCCATAAACTTAAACCATGAGTAGGGCAATTTCTTATCATCAATTTCATCCTCTCACAAGATTGTGCAACATGTTCATGATCAAGTTTCTTAAAATTCATTATATCGTTCCTAAGGGAGATGATCTTAGTGGGAGGAACATATTTGGAAATAAAAGAGTCTTTACACTTATTCCAGAAATCAATGCTATTTTTAGGCAAAGATGAAAACCAAGTTTTAGCACGATCACGTAGAGAGAACAGAAATAGCTTCAATTTAACAATATCATTATCCACATCCTTTTTCTTTTGCATATCACACAACTAAATGAAAGTATTTAGATGGGATGCGGCATCTTCATTAGGACTACCGGAAAATTGTTCTTTCATAACAAGATTCAACAAAGCGACATTAATTTCATAAGATTTTGCAACAGTGGCGAGAGCAATCAGAGTACTAATAAAATCATTAATATTAGTGTTGGAAAAGTCACAGAACTTGGTATTTTCTTGAGACATCCTGACAAAGCAAGCAATCTAGCACACAAGCAAACGAAAATATAAACGAAAGAAGGGCGAATAATAATGCACATGTTTTTGTATTTTTATGAAAACGTTTTGGAAGTGGGAGAGAGGAAAACAAGAGGCAAATGGAAAATAATGTAGGTGCAAGAGATGAGAGTTTATGATAGGTACATTGTAGGCTTGATGTAGAACCTCCCCGGCAATGTCGCCAATTACTTCTTGACTTTGCGTTGATTTTTCCCTTGAAGAGGAAAGGGCAATGCAACAAAGTAGAGATAAGTATTTCCCTTAGTTAACAACCAAGGTATCAATCCAGTAGGAGGCACAAGCAAGTCTCCAATATATGCACCTGCACAAACTAACAAACACTTGCACACAACGCGAAAAAGGGGTTGTCAATCTCTTCACGGTCACAAACAAGAGTGAGATCTAAAAGAGATAGGTAAAAAAGAGCAAAGTAAAGTAAATGTGAATAAATTGTAGCAAGGTATTTTTGGGTTTATTGGTTTATAGATTTGAAAATATATGATGGAAAATGGACACAGGGGCCATAGGTTTCACTAGAGGCCTCTCTCTTGAAGATAACATACGGTGGGTAAAAAATTTACTGATGAGCAATTGATAGAAAAGCATGTAATTATGATGATATCTAAGGCAATGATCGTGAATATAGGCATGTAACGATCCGACCTCAGACGGTCAAATCTCTGTGTTCAGTGTCATCCCTGGATCGGTAATGCTGACACACACACAGAACTCAAAGGATTTATAACAGAGTAGCAATCACACACTTATTACATCGGATGTCTCAGAAGAGAACTTATTACAATAAATATGGCTTAAGGCCATCTAAATAAGATAACAACAGAAGGCTTGGAAGATAAAGTGAGTCCATCAACTCCAACGACATAGCTAAGTGCACGACAAACGACCTAGCACACCTTACTCGTCGTCTGAAAAGTCTGCAACATGATATGTTGCAGCCCGAAATGAGTCAGCACATGGAATATGCTGGCAATATAACACAGTAGAGCAATGAATGGATAAATGCTATCACTACATGCATATATCGCTGGTGGAGGCTCTATGGTTATATTGTTTTGTGAAAAGCCAATTTTTCCCTACAACAAAGGAATATATTTTATTTAACTATCATGGTAGTTGAAACATCATTGAGAAGGTTCCTCCAACTCAATCCCAATTAAAGTAGTCATTAACACCCATTAAATTAATTTAGAGTGATGAGATCAAATCAGTAATTCAAGTACCAGATACTCAAGATGTCCATAACCAGGGACACGGCTAACCATGATTAGTTTATACACTCTACAGACCAGTGTTGTCCTAGTATATCCGGGAGTATCTGTGTGATTATCCTATGGTCTGCCACCCAGGCTCAAAGGGATCATAAGATTATTCATGCTAGAAACTTCCGCATGCAGCCACAAGCCATTATGGGCTCTGGCATAGTTGAGTATGTTGCATGACCTCTTTTAGTGGTGGGCTAGCAGATGTAGGGGAAAGTAGGTGTAACTGTCCACCCAGGGTAAAGAGTTAATGCTTCTGAAAGACTGTGTCTTGGTCATCCGTTTCTCAAAAACCTTGTAGTGCGAGAAATCCAACGGAGGAGATCGAGTCTTGTGGGGAAAAGTGCGCATCATCTACTTCCCAGACCCACATGTTAAGAGATCCTACTCATGCAATGTTTGAGGGTTGAACTAATGAATAAAAATTGGGTAATAAACGGGTATGATCAAAGTGTTACTTGCCTTGCTGACGACCCGCAAAACCTAGAGACTCATAGTAGCACGCTTCGCACTCCGGGAATTCTATCACAAACAAACAATAGCATACATAAGCACTCGAGCAAAGATGCACGGGTAAAACTCAAATAAGAAGATCTAACAAG
The DNA here is from genome assembly GCF_018294505.1 of Triticum aestivum. Lineage (NCBI taxonomy): Eukaryota > Viridiplantae > Streptophyta > Magnoliopsida > Poales > Poaceae > Triticum > Triticum aestivum. The sequence continues at coordinate 312,559,408 of NC_057800.1, read as the reverse complement.
AAAGTTCAACTGAAGAACTCCGGTTTGCAAAAAGAATCAAATCAAATGGAGCAATGAAACTCAAACGACGAAAGAAACAGGATCTGTTCACTAATCTGGACTAAAGTCAAATTTTACAGTACCAAAATCTTGTTCAAGTTGGTTAAACAGAAAGAGGCCTTCGAGACGAAGATCCCGGCGCTTGTTTCACCTGATTTGGATAAATGAGCGAAAAGATATACTAGAGTGAAGATTAGGGCAGAAATCACGATCGAAAATAATCGCGGAAAAACCCTGGAAAAAAACAAGACGAACAGGCTAACGAACGAATGTTCGCTGTCTGCGGCTAACTGAGGAATAGCGTTTGTTAAAACGAACGTACGGACGAACGTCCGCTAAATAACTAAACCGATGAAAAAAACCGAACAGATCTAAAAACCGAATCTAGGGTTTTATAAAAAACGAACGGTTCTCAGAGAAAAACCGAGGCGGCGGCAGTGGCGGTTTCTACCTTCGGCGAGTGGTGGCGGCGGCGGGATCGGTGGCGGCGGCGACTCTGGCGGGCGGGCGGTCGGCGGCGGCGCTGTGACGGGGTGGCGGCGGCGGCGCGATTTAAAGGCCGACCGGTGGTGTTCGGGTCGGGCATGGCCCGGTTAGGTCGGTGTACCTTTTTTTAAAAAAATAATCCTGATGAAGAAGAACAAATAAAAGAAATACTAAACAGAGTCCAAAAATCTTGAAATAAATTTTCACGGCCCTCTAATAATATTGCGGACAAAGTGAACATTTATTTGGGCCTCTAATGCAATTTTGAAAAACACATATTTTTCCTAATTCAAACAAAATAGTAATAAAATTCCAAAAAAATTATTTATTTGATTTTAATATTTTTCCTCCAATATTCTCTTTATTTTGGAGAAGTCATATTATCTCCTCTCTTACATTTTAATATGAAATATTTTCAGAGAGAAAAATAATTAAAACCAAAGTGATCCTTGTTTCAATATTTGATAAAATTCAAATATGAGAAACGTGAAATCCCCAACTCTCTCCGTGGGTCCTTGAGTTGCTTAGAATTTTGAGGATCGCGAAACAAAATGCAATAAAATATGATATGCATGGATGACCTATGTATAACATTCCAAATTGAAAATTTGGGATGTTACAAACCTACCCCCTTAAGATGAATCTCGTCCTCGAGATTCGGGTTGGCTAGAAATTAGGTGTGGGTGGTCTTTGCGTAGATCATCCTCTCGTTCCCAGGTGGCTTCATCCTCGGTATGGTGGCTCCACTGAACTTTGCAAAACTTGATAACCTTGTTGCGTGTAACTCGGTTGGCAAACTCAAGAATCTTGACTAGTTTCTCCTCATATGTCAAATCACTATCCAACTGAATTGCTTCCAGGGGCACCGTATCTCTCAGGGGTATATCGGCCATCTCTGCATGACACTTCCTCAAGTGGGAAACGTGAAACACATCATGAACTCCTGACAGTCCTTCGGGTAACTCCAACTTGTCGGCAACCTCTCCCATGCATTCCAAAATACTGTACGGTCCTACAAATCTTGGGGCTAACTTTCCCTTAACTCCAAAACGTTTAACTCCTCGTAGTGGTGACGCACGGAGATATGCTCTGTCTCCGATTTCATAGACTACCTCCTTACATTCTGAATCTGCATAACTCTTTTGCCTGGACTGAGCTACCTTCAGTCTATCTCGAATTAGCTTAACCTTTTCTTCAGACTCCTTAATTAAATCTGGTCCAAACAACTGACGGTCTCCAACTTCATCCCACATCAACGGTGTTCTGCACCTCCTTCCATATAAGGCTTCGAAAGGTGCCATCTTCAAACTGGCCTGGTAGCTGTTATTGTATGAGAACTCCGCGTAGGGCAAATTATCATCCCAACTAGATCCATAATATAGCGCACAAGCTCTCAACATGTCCTACAGAATCTGACTGACTCTCTCGGTCTGTCCATCTGTCCGTGGATGAAAAGTTGTACTGAACTCTAGCCTGGTACCCAAAGTCTGGTGCAGCTGGTGCCAAAACTTTGAAGTAAATTGTGTTCCTCTATCTGATACGATGGTCCTCGGAACTCCATGCAGACATACGATCCTGGTCATATATATCTTGGCCAACTTCGCACTGGTATAAGTGATCTTCACGGGGATAAAGTGAGCTACTTTGGTCAAGCGATCCACTACTACCCAGATAGAATCATATCCCGCTCGGGTCCTGGGTAATCCGGTGATAAAATCCATGCCAAGCTTGTCCCACTTCCATTCGGGTATCGGCATAGGCTGCAGTAATCCTGCTGGCTTCTGATGTTCTGCCTTCACTCTCTGACATACATCACATATGGCTACATACTCAGCAATATCCTTCTTCATACCAGTCCACCAGAAACGCTCCTTCAAATCCAAATACATCTTGGTGTTTCCGGGGTGCATCGAGTATGGTGAGTCATGTGCCTCCTGTAGTATTAACTTCCTGATCTCTGCATTATTGGGCACATAAACACGGTCCTCGAACCACAATGTGTCGTGCTCGTCCTCATGAAAACCTTTGGCTTTTCCTTCACTCATCTTCTCCTATATCTCCGCAATTTCCTTGTCATCCTTCTGAGCTTCACGAATCCTTCCCAACAATGTAGATTGAACTTCCATTGCTGCAACCAAACCTGTAGGAACAATCTCCAAACAGAGTTCCCTGAGATCGTTGGCTAACTCCTTTGGCAAACCTCCTGTTACTAAGGTATTGGCATAACTCTTCTGGCTCAAAGCGTCTGCTATGACATTGGCCTTTCCTGGATGTGTCACAGCCCTAGAATTTGTTTGTAATTAGTTGCATTTGAGAGCATCATGCATCATGTTTAAATTCTGAAAGTTGAATTGAGGTTAGTTGAAACCCTCAGAAGTCACTTCAGAAATAATCAACATTAAAATCTTTTCAAATGGGTCCAAGAAAATGTTCATGTTTCTCTTTGAAAATATTGGTCAGAACTAAAATTCAAACCAATATTTTCAGGAGCTCATAAATATTTATTTTGGGCATTTGGAATTAATTCAATAATTATTTACATTGGATTTATATTTGATATATTTCAAATATGATCCAATAATTCTGGAAATTGTTGTGGGGCTTTATATTAATGTCACTAGTCCATACAACAATTTACGGAAGCTCAGAAAATGATTTAGGTAAAATCAAATCAAAACAGATTTAAAGAAAATACGAAGCAGAAAATAAAAGAGAGAGAAGGAATCGTACCTGACCTCACCTGTGCAGCCCACCAACCGGCCCAACACTGGGCAAAGCCAGCATAGCCCACCAGGGGCTCCTCCTATCGTCTTCCTTCCCTCGCCCCAAAGCTGCTGCTGTCGCCGCGAGAGAGCGCCCGCGCAGGCCGCAGGCTCCAGCTCCTGCTTGCCACCTCCTGCCTCTCCCTCGCGCCTGGAGACGCCCAGAGACCCCTGACCTCTCTCTCCCTCGCCCACAACCTCCCCCCTCCCCTCTACTCTCTCTCCCATGGCCGACCGAACGAGCCAGAGTGCACCGACACCGTTCGCCGCGGCCACAACCACTCCCTCACTCCCTCTCTGCGACCCCGAGCTCCGCATCTTCGCCCTCCTCGTCCATGCCGAGCCAAACAACCGGGGGAGCACCGCATCGCCGTCCCGGACGTATTCTTCAACCACGATGCCGGCGATCCCCGCCGCTTGATTCGTCACCATCAGGCCGTCCCCGAGCCCGCTGAGACCGCCGTCTGACTCCCTATGAGCTCCGCCGTCATTACCCACTCTTCCCCGCATCGTTTCCTTGTCGTAGCCCCGTTCCCCGCCATGACCGAAGCTCACCGCCGCCTGGCTTTGTCGCCGCCGTGGCCTAAGCTCAAACCACCCGCGCCCTTGCACCGCACCATGCTCCTGGTGCCTCCAGGAGGCCACCTAGCCCCTCTACTCACTCGCTTGCTTGCTACAGCCCCGCTCCCGCATCTAGCCGAGCTCCGGCCACCGCCAGGGTTGCCGTGGCCGTCTTCTCCGGCCACCCCGCAGCCTCCCGCATGATCCCCTGGATGCGCGCGGGGATGGGCGTCGCTCTGGCACCTCCTGTGCATCGAGCTGACCCTTATATCGCCGTCCCGAGCAACTCCGGTGATCCTCCGCCGTCGGGTTTGGTCGCCGGTGTTCAACTCCGGCGTACTGACGTGGCAATGTCATTAGTGGCTAATGACCCACTAACTAACCCCCTGGCTCGCTGACATGTGGGCCCTACTGCCTAACTAACCAGCTAACAAAAATAGTTAAGTTTAATATAAACACAGTGGCCCCACGCGTCGGCGTTGACCTCGCTGACGTGGCCGTTGACCAGACCCACCTGTCTGTGACACTAAGTGTCTCAGGGTCACTGACCAGTGGGTCCCACTGGTCAGGTTTGATCTGGACCGTGCCTTGTTGACCTGCTGACGTCATGATGATGTCAGGCTGACGCAGTAATCCTTTTCTGGGATTTAAATAAATCTTAAATGATTTGTTTAATTCAGAAAATATCCAAAACTTTGAAAAATCATAGAAATTAATCTATAACTCCAAATGAAATAAGTTATATATGAAAAATTATCAGAAAAATTCAAGGAATCCATCTGTACCATTTTCATGCATGTTTGAACAATGTTTGTCCTCTGTTTTGGACAAAACAAATAAAGGGCATTTAAATAATCATATATGGAGTTGGAATTTGAATCATGTATTCAAACCAACTTCATTTAAATCATAGCTAGTTGCATTAGCTCAAACACAAGCATATTGCCATGTCATGATCATGCATCATATTGTTGCATTTCATTGATTGTGTCCTTCTTTGTTTGCCGGTAACCATCCCCTCTTAGTAGACGATGTTTCCGATGACAAGAACGATGACACCGATGAAGTGAAATCCTCTTCAGAAGTGTCAGGCAAGCAAAAACCCCTTGTTCATTCCGATACAATCCCACTCTCTCGCTCTTGCTCTCTTTTACTGCATTAGGACAACAGCGATTTAACCGTTACATGCTGCGGTAGTTGAACCCCTTTTCCTCTGCATGACCTGTCATTGCCACAGTAAATAGATGAAACCCACTAGCATGAGTAGGAGTTGTTTGAGCCCTGATGTGCCTACTCATTCATGCTTGTTTGTCATGCCTGCTACTGCTTAGAGTTGAGTCAGGTCTGATTCATCGGGGATGAATTGGAAGGTCATGAACATGTCCTGCCGGTGTGAGCTAAGTGTGTGAACACGATTTGGTAAAGGTAGCGGTGAGAGGCCATGTAGGAGTACATGGTGGGTTATCTCATTGCAGCCGTTCTCAGGAACTAAGTTCTGTGTTTGTGATCCATGAATAGTTACTACCACACATTGGGTTCCGGTAACTCAACCCCTCTTGACTTATTAATCAACCTGATCTTTGTCCAGGAGTTGCAAGTAGTTTCTGGTGTTTGTAGGTTGTGTTAGTAGTCTACCAAGTGGCACCCGGTACAGGTGGGCTTGGGACAGACTAGGCACAATGGCCCGGTGTACCAAGTGGCACCCGGATGGTGGGCTTGGGAACCCTGTACACATCGTTTGGGGCCGTGAGCGACACCCCGGCCGGATCTCCTTGCGGATGGAACCCGAATAGGCGATAAACTTGGACGAGAGACTTGTGTGGTTAGTCAGGTCATGGCCGACTCCCTCGCCAGGCTTCCGCTTGAAGGTTGCCGAGGTACACGACGTGTACATGGTGGTAAGTGGCGAGAGCGTGTGTGGAGAAGTACACCCCTGCAGGGTTATCATTATCTATTCGAATAGCCGGATTCCTCGGATATGGAAACTTGGACCCCTTGCATAGTTCATAGACAAGTGAAAGTGGATACTCTAAAATGCGCAAGATAAGCATGAGTGCTATGGCTGGCGTTCTCGTAGGGAGACGGGAGCGGATCCATAGTGGTGTATTGATATGGTGAATTTGTGGACTCGTGTGCGCCACCTCAAAAGACTTACTTGCAGTCGTAGTTCAGGTTAGCCACTGAGTCAAAGCTGGCTTGCTGCAGTTAAACTCCACCACCCCCTTTGTTGATACCGATGCATATGTAGTTAGTTCTGATGTAAGTCTTGCTGGGTACATTTGTACTCACGTTTGCTTAATTTATGTTTTGCAGAGAGACTTCAGTCTCACTAGTAGTTCCACGTGGACTTCGACGTTTAGCTTGATACCTCAACTACGATCTTGTGCCCCCGGCAGGATCTGGTAGATAGTCAGGCTTCTTAGCCTTTTCCATTTGTAGATGTTTGTACTCACACATATTAAGCTTCCGCATGTGCTTTGACTTGTATGCTCTGAATGTTGGGTCATGAGACCCATGTTTGTATTATCTGGCTGTTCGAAGCCTAATGAATAAATACTCCGAGTCATAGAGTCTTGTTGTGATGCCATGTTGTATTGCACATATTGAGCATATTGTGTGTATGATTGAAATGCTTGGTATGTGTGGGATCCGACAACCTAGTTGTTTATCCTTGGTAGCCTCTCTTATGGGGAAATGTAGTTTTGTTCTTCAATGAGCCATAGTAGTCCGCTACAGCCTGGTTCACCGGAGTCCTGCTAGCCCAGCACTACTGCTCCGGAACACTTGACTGGCCGGCATGTGATTCACTTTGTTCCTGTGTCTGTCCCTTCGAGGAAATGTCACACACGGTGACATCCGGAGTCCTGCCTAGCCTGCTACAGCCCGGTTCACCGGAGTCCTGTTAGCCCAGTGCTACAGCCCGGATTCGCACGCTGCTGACTGACATGCTTGATGTTGGTTCATGTATGCTTGTCCCCGTAAGTTATTGCCACTTTGGGTTCACGACTAGTCATGTCGTCCCGGGTTCTCTATCATATGGATGCTAGCGACACTATCATATACATGAGCCAAAAGGCGCAAACGGTCCCGAGCCATGGTAAGGCGACACCCGTGGGAATACCGTGCGTGAGGCTGCAAAGTGATATGAGGTGTTACAGGCTAGATCAGTGTGACTTAGAATCAGGGTCCTGACAGGATGATAGTGTAGCTTCCTATCATAATCCTTTATAATCTCCAACCATCTCCTCTGTCTGAGGTTCAACTCCTTCTGAGTAAAAATGTACTTCAAACTCTTGTGATCCATGTACACATCACAACGGTTTCCAATAAGAAAATGTCTCCAGGTCTTGAGTGCATGCACTACAGCTGCTAACTCCAAATCATCGGTGGCATAATTCAACTCATGCGGTCGAAGTTGACGTGAGGCATATGAAACAACTCTTCCGTCTTGCATAAGTACTCCTCCAAGTCCTAAGCGAGAGGCATCGCAATACACTTGGAAATCCTTGCGTATATCTGGCAGAATCAGCACTAGGGCCGTAATCAAACGTTTCTTCAACTCCTGGAAACTTGCTTCACATTCTTCAGTCCAATGGAACTTGGTGTCCTTCTTCAACAATGCCATCATGGGCTTCGCAATCTTATAAAAATTCTCAATGAATCTCCGGTAATATCCCGCGAGTCCAAGAAAACTACGGACCTCTCCAACTGAGGTGGGAGCCAACCAGTCAGTGACTGACTGAACCTTTGTAGGGTCTACTGCTATACCCTCTCCTAATATAACATGTCCAAGGAATCCAACTTCCTTCAACCAAAACTCACATTTACTGAACTTGGCGTATAACTAGTGTTCCCTGAGCTTCTCAAGAATCAAACACAAATGCTCCTTGTGTTCCTCCTCATTCTTCGAGTATATCAAGATATCCTCAATGAACACCACGACAAACTTATTCCAAGAACTCCATGAACACCTTGTTCATCATAGTCATGAAATAGGTAGGGGCGTTAGTCAATCCGAATGACATAACCGTATACTCATACAGCCCGTACCTAGTGGTGAAAGCTGTCTTAGGTATATCTTGTTCTCGAATCTTCAGCTGGTGGTATCCTGATCGAAGATCGATCTTGGAAAATACTTTTGCTCCTTGCAACTGGTCAAACAGATCATTGATCATCGGCAGTGGGTACTTGTTCTTGATCGTTACTTCATTCAATGCCCGGTAATCAACAACCATTCTCAGAGACTTATCCTTCTTCTCCACCAAGAGCACCGGGGCTCCCCATGGTGACGAACTTCGTCGAATGTAACCTTTCTCCAATAACTCCTTAATCTATTTCTTAATCTCCTCCAGATCATTTGCGGGCATCCGGTATGGTCTCTTCGATATTGGTCCGGTGCCTGGCAATAACTCCATCAAAAACTCGATGTCTCGATCCGGGGGCATGCCCGGTAGTTCCTCTGGAAATACATCTGAAAAATCCTTCACTGCAGGCACTTTCTCCTATACAACTCCCGAGAGGGAATTTACATGAGTACTCTTAGGAGTATACCTGGATACATACTTAATCCTTTTCCCTTCCGATGTGGTGAGCAGAATTGACTTACTGGCGCAATCGATGTTTCCTCCATACATCGATAGCCAATCCATACCGAGTATCACATCCAATCCTTGGGATTCCAAAATTATCAAGTCTGAGGGGAAAACATGCCTACCTATGGTCAATAGCATCTGAAAACATCCCTGACTCGCCATATACTCCGCTCCTGGTGAGCTTACTAACATAGGTGTCCTAAGTACTTTAGTGGGAACTTATATTTATCCACGAATCCCCTTGAAATGTATGAATGCGATGCACTGGTATCAAAAAGAACTACTGCAGTAAATGACTTAACCAAAAACTTATCGATAACTGCATCTGGCTGCTCCTCAACCTCCTCCACGTTCACGTGTTTCACTTGTCCCTTGTTGAAAGGGTTGGGCTTCTTCCCAGAGCTTCCATTGCCATTTCCATTCTTTGCTTTAGAACACTCAGTGGCATAATGTCGAGTCTTCCCGCACTTGAAACAAGTGATGTGACTTAAATCCTTCTTGGCAGGCGTGCTTGGGTTAGAGCGGTTCTGATTGCTGCCTGCTCCACTCCCATTTCCATTCCTAGGGCCATGGTGGTTATGCAAAATTCCTCCATTGTGGTTATGGCCTCCATGGTAATGGGTAAATCCTCCCGGGTTCGGGGTGAAACGGGGTTTCTGCTGAGCTCCTGAGTTGTACTTTCCTTGCCCGTACTTCCTCTTGCGGCTCTCTATCTGCTGCTGCTTCCTTCAATCAGAAGAGCCTTATCTACCAACTCCTGGTAGTTGTTGAATGTTGCCACCATCAACTGCATACTCATCTCATTGTTCAGCCCTTCCATAAACTTCTACTATTTCGCGGCATCGGTGGCCACGTCATCAGGGGCATAACGAGCTAGCTTGCTAAACTCCTCCATGTACTGCCCTACAGTATGGTTGCCCTGGCGTAAGTTGCGGAACTCATGCTTCTTCATACTCATAGCTCCAGTTGAGACATGAGCAGTGCGGAATGCTAGCTGAAACTGCTCTCAAGTAACATTGGCTGTGTGTAACATCCCAAATTTTCAATTTGGAATGTTATACATTAGCTCATCATTGCATGTCATAATTTATTTGCTTTTGGTTTTGATCCTAGAAATTCCACGCAACTCAAGGACCCACGGAGAGAGTTGGGGATTTCGTTATTTTCATATTTGAGTTTTCTCAAATTTTGCGAATAGGATCATTTGATTTTAATTATTTTATCATCAATTATTTCTATTACAAAAATATGAGAGAGGGAATAAAATGACTTTCCCAAAATAAAGAAATATTAAGGATTTAATAATAAAATTAAATAAGATTTTATTTCGGAGTTTTTCGGTATTTTATTTGAATTTAGGAAAAATGTGCGTTTTTCAAAATTGCATTTAGGCCCCAAATAAATGTTCACCTTGTGCGGCTTGATTTTATTTTGGGATTTTTGGAGTCCGTTTAGTATTTCTTTTATTTGTTTTTCTGTGAGGAATAATTTAAAAAAAACGCGAACCGACTTTGGGCCGTTCCCGAGCGGGACTCTGCCTGGGGGCAGCCTTTATAAGCCGCCCGACCCGAGCCGCCAGCCCACCGCGCCCGAAACCCTAGCCGTCGCTGCCGCCGCAGCCGTCGCCGCTGTCGCCGCCGCCGCCGGACCTGCCGCCCGAGGTCAACCTCGTTTTCACCGCCCGTTTTTTTAAAAATGAGAGAGAGAAAAAAGTCGCGGTTTTATTTTTTTAGTTTCGGTTTTTTTAAATAGATCGGTTTTTCCGGTTTATTTAAATAAGCGAGCGTTCGTCCGTTCGTTCGTTCTAGCGAACGTTCGTCATTTTTCTTTTTCTCGGATTTAATCCGCGATTTTTCTGATCGCGACTCCTGATCCGATTTTCTTTTAGTATAACTTTTCGCTCGTTTATCGGAATCAGGCGATTCAAGCGCCTGGAGTTTCGTCTCAAAACCCTCTATCCGTTTAACCAACTTAAACAAGTTTTTTCCACTGTAAAAATTGCCCTTGATCCAGAATAATAAACAAAGCCTATTTCTTTTGCCGTTTGACTTTCGTTGCTTCATTTGATTTGATTCTTTTTGCAAACCGGAGTTCTTAAGTTGAACCTTCTGGTTAGATCTCTTATTTGAGTTTTACCCGTGTATTAGATGAATACTTATTGTATGCTTGTTGGTTTGTCTGCGATAGAATACCCGGAGTGCGCCGCCTGTTACTTTGAATCTCTAGGTTTCACGGATCATCAGCAAGGCAAGTAACACTTTGATCATACCTCCTACTACCCAGTTTCATTGCATTAGATCAATCCTCAAACATTGCATGATTAGGATCTAATTGAATTGTGGGATGGGAAGTAGTTGAGGTAGTACCTATTACCTGTTATAGTATCAAACCTTTGGGAGTTACTTCTACGTTTGCCTATTATGCCATGCTATGCTAGTAGACGTGGATTGGGTGAGTGATATTCCATGACAGATGTGAGTTTGTTAATTAATGGTTTATCTAAGGTGGCAACTTAAACACACATCTGGGTGGATTGAGGTACCTGGGTATTCCAGGATTGCCTGTTTTTCTTTATGGACCACCACCCAGGCCCAAAGGGATCATGAGATTTTTCATACTAGAAACTTCCGTGTACGGCCACAAGCTATTATGGGCTCTAGCATAGTTGATTAAGTTGTGCGAACTCTTACAGGGTAGACTAGCAGATGTAGGGGAAAGTAGGTGTAACGGTCTATCCATCGTAAGGTGCTAGCGCTTCTGAAAGACTGTGTCTCGGTCATCCGTCTTCTCAAATACCATGTAGTGCGAGAAACGAAACGGAGGCGATCGAGTCTTGTGGGGAAAAGTGCGCAAACCTCTGCAGAGTGTATAAACTAATCATGGTTAGCCGTGTCACCGGTTATGGACATCTTGAGTATCTAGTACCTGGATTATCATGTGAATCTCAACATGTTACTCTAAAATTTAATTTTGTTGGGTTTGTTTAATGATGATGCTTAATTGGGATTGAGAATGTTGTCAACCATTCTCAATGTTTAACAACTACCATGATAGTTAAATAAAATTTATTCCTTTGTAGTAGGGAAAATTTGGCTTTACGCAAAACTATAACCATAGAGCTTTCCACCAGCCAAATATGCATATAGTATAGCTATTTCATTCCATTACTCTCTATGTGTTACTTTGCCAGCATATTCCATGTGCTGACCCGTTTCGGGCTGCAATGTTAATGTTGCAGACTTTTCAGAAGACGATTAAGGAGTTTTAGGTCGTGGTTCTATACTCAGTGATGCCGTTGGAGTTGATGGACTCACTTATCTTCCAAGCCTTCCGCTGTTATCGTTATTAGATGGCCTTAAGCCATATTTATTGTAATAAGTTCTCTATTGAGACACTCGATGTAATAAGTGTGTGATTGCTACTCTGTTATAAATCCTCCAAGTACTGTGTGGTGTCAGCATTACTGATCAAGGGATGACACCTGAGCACAGAGATCAGACCATTTGAGGTCTAGTCGCTACAGAGATGGTATCAGAGCAGACGCTGATTGTAGGACACGACCACTAAGATAAAGACCTAGATCACTATTCACTCTCTTCTCTTCTGACCTCTCATCTTTTCTACTCTTTAGGATGGCGGATGCAAGGAACAAGTTCACGCAACCGGATGACGATACACCCTTTGGACGCCACTTGAAGGAAGTCACTAGATACCTGAACATAGGAGTACCAAGCTTCACCGGAACCTACAACGCCACTTTACCTGAAGAAGAGCGCTGGATGATTCAAGTTCAAATTCCAGGAAGGACGTTCATGCCAGTCACTGAGCCCATAGAGTTTTCTTTTGATGCACCAACTTGGAGTCTAGGAAAGAGCATGGCAGCTCACATCGCCATGGGATGCATTGGAGAAGTCTACCGCAATGATCTCAAGGATACTATCTACCAGATTTGTGGGCACCGAGATGAGCACTAGGAGATGATCAGCACCAGGAAGGATAGATCAGTTGCAGCTTTTATCCAGGAACTAAACGAGCACATTCGACGACAGGAGAACCAGATGTGCGCCGACATGATAGACCTGAAGAAGGCAAGGACAAGAATCAAGGAACTGGAGGAAGAACTTAAGGCTACACATGAAGATTATGAAGAGGAAATTGAAGTATTGGTGGAGAAGAATGATGATCTGATCAAGAATATCGGGATATTTATGGGAGGACCTACACCACTAGACGAAGACGAAGAACCCAAGGAGATTCGCCCGGAAGACTACATCATCATCGACGACACTGACTTAGACCCAGATGACAGCGATGATGACTATGTTGATGAAGCCAGAGCAGATATCATGGAGTCTGCAACTGAAGAATATTTCTAGTAGACCACCTCATCAGTAGTAGTAGTCCACCATGTAAATACAGTAGTCTGAGCACTTTTGCGATAGTTAGATCGATTGTATGCCCTTGTTTGAATGAATGAAGTGAATTGTTTGCTTTTGCCTCATGTGCATATGGGTAGTGTTTTCTCTTTAGACCCCCTCTATTCTAAACTCTCATCTTTTCTAAACCCTCAGATGCCTCCGAGACATGACCCCGAATTTACCTTTCCACCGGAGCTCACCCAGTTGATCCAGCAGCAGAACACATTGATGCAGTTGCTAGTCCAGAATCAGAATCAGGGGAACAACAACAACAACCCACCACCACCACCACCTGTTGATCACTTAGCCCGTTTTCTTAGGCTGAATCCGCCTGTGTTTTCTAGTAGCACCGAGCCGATATTAGCAGATGATTGGCTCCGCAAGACAGCTAGAGAGTTGACCACAGCAGGATGCACAGATGCGGAGAAGGTGAAGTTTACCGCACATCAGCTTGAAGGACCCGCAGCATCATGGTGGGAGAATTTCACAGCCACTTTCCCTGTCGACACTGTCACATGGGACCAGTTTCAGCAGGCTTTTTGAACTACCCATGTTTCAGCAGGAGCTATGGCCATGAAGAAGCGAGAGTTTCGCAACTTGCGCCAAGGAGGACGAACAGTTGGCCAGTATGTGGAGGACTTTAGTAAATTAGCACGTTATGCCCCAGATGACGTTGCTACGGATGCAGCTAAGCAGGAGAAGTTTCTGGAAGGACTGAATGATGAGTTGAGCATTCAGTTGATGATAGCAACCTTCAACAACTACCAGGAGTTGGTAGACCGTGCTCTTATGATTGAAGGCAAGCAGCAGCAAATTGAGAACCGCGAGAGGAAGTATGGACAAGGGAAGTACAATTCTGGAGCCCAGCAGAAGCCACGTTTTACCCCGAGAATGGGAGGACATTTTCAGCATACCCATGGAGGAGGTAGCTCGCACAATCACAACGGCACCAAGAATGGTAATGGGAATGGAGGAAGCAATGGCCAGAATCGCACCAACCCATCAACCCCAGCCAAGAAGGACCTGAGCCAAGTCACATGCTTTAAGTGCCAGAAGACCGGACATTATGCCAATGAATGTCCTAAAGGCCAGAATTGCACTGGAAGCTCTGGGAAGAAGCCGAACCCTTTCAACAGGGGACAGGTGAACCACGTTAATGTGGAGGAGGTTGAAGAGCAACCGGATGTAGTAATCGGTAAGTTTTTGGTTAAGTCATTTACTGCACTCGTTCTTTTTGATACTGGTGCATCGCATTCATACATATCAAGGGGATTTGTGGATAAGTATAACCTGCCCACTAAGGTTCTTAGAACACCTATGCTAGTAAGCTCACCAGGAGCGGAGTATATGTCTAGTCAAGGATGTTTTCAAGTGCCGTTGAGTATAGGTAGGCATGTGTTTCCCTCGGATTTAATCATTTTGGAATCACAAGGATTGGATGTAATTCTGAGTATGGATTGGCTGTCGATGTATGGAGGAAACATCGATTGCGCCAGTAAGACAATTTTGCTTACTACCCCAGAAGGGATAAGGATCAAGTATGTATCCCGACATGTGCCAAAAGGGACTCAAGTAAATTGTTTAACAGGAGTTGTGCAGCAGGAAGTACCAGTGGTAAGGGATTTCCCTGAAGTATTTCCAGAAGAGTTGCCAGGCATGCCACCGGATAGAGATATTGAGTTTTTGATTGAGCTATTGCCAGGCACAGGGCCAATATCAAAGAGACCATACTGGATGCCTGCAAAGGATTTGGTGGAGATTAAGAAGTAGATGAAGGAGTTACTAGATAAAGGATATATTCGCCCAAGTTCTTCGCCTTGGGGATCGCCAGTACTTCTAGTGGAGAAAAAGGATGGATCGTTAAGGATGGTTCTTGATTATCGAGGATTGAATGAAGTAACCATCAAGAACAAGTACCCACTACCAATGATCAATGATCTATTTGATTGATTGCAAGGAGCTAAGAGTATTTTCCAAGATCGATCTACGATCAGGATACCACCAGTTGAAGATTCGAGAACAGGATATACCTAAGACAACTTTTACCACCAGGTATGGGCTGTACGAGTATACCATTATGTCATTTGGTCTGACTAACGCACCTGCATATTTTATGAACATGATGAACAAAGTGTTTATGGAGTTCTTGGATAAGTTCGTCGTGGTGTTCATTGATGATATTCTGGTTTACTCAAAAAGTGAAGAGGAGCATAAGGAGCATTTGCGATTGGTACTTGAGAAGCTCAGAGAACATCAGTTGTATGCCAAGTTCAGCAAATGTGATTTTTGGTTGAAGGAAGTAGGATTCCTCGGACACATTATATCCGGAGAAGGTATATCAATGGATCCCACTAAAGTTGACACTGTGACAAATTGGGAAGCGCTAACAATAGTTGGAGAGATCCGGAGTTTTCTTGGACTCGCAGGATACTACCGGAGATTTATTGAGAATTTCTCAAAGATTGCGAAGCCTATGACGGAGTTGTTGAAAAAGGATACCAAGTTCATATGGACCGAGGAGTGTGAGGCTAGTTTCCAGGAGTTGAAGAAACGCTTGGTTACTTCACTAGTGTTGATTTTGCCAGACCAGACCAAGGACTATGAGGTGTATTGCGATGCTTCACGTCGAGGACTTGGAGCAGTGCTTATGCAGGAAGGGAGAGTTGTTTCATATGCCTCAAGACAGCTTAAACCTCACGAGTTGAATTGTGCTACGCATGATTTGGAGTTAGCAGCTGTAGTGCATGCACTGAAGACTTGGAGACATTTCCTTATTGGAAATCATTGTGAGGTGTACACGGATCACAAGAGTTTGAAGTACATTTTCACACAGAAGGAGTTGAACCTCAGACAAAGAAGATGGTTGGAGCTCATCAAGGATTATGATATGAGATTGCATTACCATCCCGGAAAGGCTAATGTAGTAGCTGACGCATTGAGTCGCAAAAGCCATGTCAATACACTAATGACGGGAGAAATACCAAAGGAGTTAGCTGAGGATCTCCGTGAACTATGTTTGGAAATAGTTCTGAGAGGCTATGTAGCAGCATTGGAGATTCGGTCAACTTTGATGGATAGAATCAGAGAATCTCAGAAGACCGACAAGGAGATTGCCTCTATAAAGGAGAAAATGAGCGAAGGAAAGGCTAAAGGATTTCGTGAGGATGAGCACGGCACCCTATGGTTTGAAGACCGTGTTTACGTGCCCAATGACCCGGAGATCAGGAAGTTGATTCTGCAGGAGGCACACGATTCACCATATTCGATTCACCAGGAAATACCAAGATGTATTTGGATTTGAAGGATATTTTCTGGTGGACCGGAATGAAGAAGGATATTGCGGAGTATGTAGCAGTTTGTGATGTATGTCAGAGAGTAAAGGCAGAGCATCAGAAGCCAACAGGATTGCTACAGCCATTGCCGATACCCGAATGGAAGTGGGATAAGTTAGGCATGGATTTTATCACGGGATTACCCAGGACTCGTTCAGGCTATGACTCGATTTGGGTTGTAGTCGATCAGTTGACGAAAGTAGCTCATTTCATCCCGGTAAAGACCACTTACACCAGTGCTAAGTTGGCAAAGATATACATGACCAGGATTGTATGCTTACATGGAGTTCCGAGGAGTATAGTATCAGATAGAGGAACCCAATTTACCTCAAAGTTCTGGAATCAGTTGCATGAAACCTTGGGAACCAGACTAGAGTTCAGCACAACTTTTCATCCATAGAGAGATGGACAGACCGAGAGAGTCAATCAGATTTTGGAGGACATGCTGAGAGCTTGTGCGCTAGATTATGGATCTAGTTGGGACGAGAATTTGCCGTATGTAGAGTTCTCTTACAACAAAAGCTATCAAACCAGTTTGAAGATGGCCCCTTTCGAAGCCTTGTATGGAAGGAGGTGCAGGACACCCTTGACGTGGGATGAAGTTGGAGACCGCCAGTTGTTTGGACGTGACTTGATTAAGGAGTCTGAACAAAAGGTGAAATTGATTCGCGATAGGCTCAAGATAGCCCAGTCCAGACAGAAGAGTTATGCAGATTCTAAACGCAAGGAGACAGTTTACGAAGTTGGAGATAGAGCTTATCTTCGAGTATCCCCACTTCGGGGAACAAAGCGTTTTGGTGTTAAAGGAAAGTTAGCGCCACGATTTGTAGGACCTTACCGAGTATTGGAACGTATGGGAGAAGTGGCATACAAGTTGGAATTTCCTGAAGGATTGTCAGGAGTTCATGATGTGTTCCACGTTTCTCAGTTGAAGAAGTGCCACGCGGAGATGGCTGACATACCCTTGAGAGACACCGTGCCATTGGAAGCAATTCAGTTGGATAACGATTTGACCTATGAGGAGAAACCAGTTAAGATTCTAGAGTATGCCAGTCGAGTCACCCGCAGCAAGGTTATCAAGTTTTGCAAGGTTCAGTGGAACCACCACACGGAGGATGAAGCCACCTGGGAACGAGAGGAAGATTTGCTCAAGGACCACCCTCACCTATTTTCTAGCCAACCCGAATCTCGAGGGCGAGATTCATCTTAAGGGGGGTAGGTTTGTAACATCCCAAATTTTCAATTTGGAATGTTATACATTAGCTCATCATTGCATGTCATAATTTATTTGCTTCTGGTTTTGATCCTAGAAATTCCACGCAACTCAAGGACCCACGGAGAGAGTTGGGGATTTCGTTATTTTCATATTTGAGTTTTCTCAAATTTTGCGAATAGGATCATTTGATTTTAATTATTTTATCATCAATTATTTCTATTACAAAAATATGAGAGAGGGAATAAAATGACTTTCCCAAAATAAAGAAATATTGAGGATTTAATAATAAAATCAAATAAGATTTTATTTCGGAGTTTTTCGGTATTTTATTTGAATTTAGGAAAAATGTGCGTTTTTCAAAATTGCATTTAGGCCCCAAATAAATGTTCACCTTGTGCGGCTTGATTTTATAAGCCCGGGAAAATTTATTTCGAGATTTTTGGAGTCTGTTTAGTATTTGTTTTATTTGTTTTTCTGCATGGAATAATTTAAAAAAAAAACGCGAACTGACTTTGGGCCGTACCCGAGCGGGACTCCGCCCGGGGGCAGCCTTTATAAGCTGCCCGACCCGAGCCGCCAGCCCACTGCGCCCGAAACCCTAGCCGCCGTCGCCGCCGCCGGAGCCGCTGGAGCCGCCGCCGCCGGACCCGCCGCCCGAGGTCAACCTCGTTTTCTCCGCCCGTTTTTTTAAAAGAGAGAGAAAAAAGTCGCAGTTTTATTTTTTTAGTTTCGGTTTTTTTTAATAGATCGGTTTTCCGGTTTATTTAAATAAGCGAGCGTTCGTCCGTTCGTTCGTTCTAGCGAATGTTCGTCGTTTTTCTTTTTCTCGGATTTAATCTGCGATTTTTCTGATCGCGATTCCTGATCCAATTTTCGTTTTAGTATAACTCTTCGCTTGTTTATCGGAATCAGGCGATTCAAGCGCCTGGTGTTTCATCTCGAAACCCTCTATTTGTTTAACCAACTTAAACAAGTTTTTGCCACTGTAAAAATTGCCCTAGATCCAGAATAGTAAACGAAGCCTGTTTCTTTTGCCGTTTGACTTTCGTTGCTTCGTTTGATTTGATTCTTTTTGCAAACCGGAGTTCTTAAGTTGAACATTCTGGTTAGATCTCTTATTTGAGTTTTACCCGTGCATTAGATGAATACTTATTGTATGCTTGTTTGTTTGTCTGCGATAGAATACCCGAAGTGCGCCGCCTGTTACTTCGAATCTCTAGGTTTCGTGGATCATCAGCAAGGTAAGTAACACTTTGATCATACCTCCTACTACCCAATTTCATTGCATTAGATCAATCCTCAAACATTGCATGATTAGGATCTAATTAAATTGTGGGATGGGAAGTAGTTGAGGTAGTACCTATTACCTGTTATATTATCAAACCTTTGGGAGTTACTTCTACGTTTGCCTATTATGCCATGCTATGCTAGTAGACGTGGATTGGGTGAGTGATATTCCATGACAGATGTGAGTTTGTTAATTAATGGTTTATCTAAGGTGGCAACTTAAACACACATCTGGGTGGATTGAGGTACCTGGGTATTCCAGGATTGCCTGTTTTTCTTTATGGACCGCCACCCAGGCCCAAAGGGATCATGAGATTTTTCATACTAGAAACTTCCGTGTGCAGCCACAAGCTATTATGGGCTCTAGCATAGTTGATTAAGTCGTGCGAACTCTTACAGGGTAGACTAGCAGATGTAGGGGAAAGTAGGTGTAACGGTCTATCCATTGTAAGGTGCTAGCGCTTCTGAAAGACTGTGTCTCGGTCATCCGTCTTCTCAAACACCATGTAGTGCGAGAAACCAAACGGAGGCGATCGAGTCTTGTGGGGAAAAGTGTGCAAACCTCTGCAGAGTGTAGAAACTAATCATGGTTAGTCGTGTCCCCGGTTATGGACATCTTGAGTATCTAGTACTTGGATTATCATGTGAATCTCAACATGTTACTCTAAATTAATTTTGTTGGGTTTTGTTTAATGATGATGCTTAATTGGGATTGAGAATGCTGTCAACCATTCTCAATGTTTAACAACTACCATGATAGTTAAATAAAATTTATTCCTTAGCAGTAGGGAAAAATTGGCTTTACGCAAAACTGTAACCATAGAGCTTTCCACCAGCCAAAAATGCATATAGTATAGTTGTTTCAGTCCATTACTCTCTATGTGTTACTTTGCCAGCATATTCCATGTGCTGACCCGTTTTGGGCTGTAACGTTAATGTTGCAGACTTTTCAGACGACGATTAAGGAGTTTTAGGTCGTGGTTCTATACTCAGTGATGCCGTTGGAGTTGATGGACTCACTTATCTTCCAAGCCTTCCGCTGTTATCGTTATTAGATGGCCTTAAGCCATATTTATTGTAATAAGTTCTCTATTGAGACACTCGATGTAATAAGTGTGTGATTGCTACTCTGTTATAAATCCTCCAAGTACTGTGTGGTGTCAGCATTACTGATCCAGGGATGACACCTGAGCACAGAGATCAGACCATTTGAGGTCTGGTCGCTACACTGTGTAATTCTCCCACCATGCGGCTGCGGGTCCATCCAATTGGTGTGCGGCAAAACGCAGCTTCTCAGCATCAGTGCAACCGGTAGTGGTTAACTCCCTTCCGATCCTACGTAGACAGTCATCCGCAACTATGGGCTCGGTGCTACTAGAAAACACCAGCGACTGTAACCTCAGAAAACGGGCTAAGTTGTCAACTGGAGGTGGTGGTGGTGGGTTGTTGTTATTATTGTTGTTGTTGTTGCCATGATTCTGAACTAGCAACCGCATCAGTGTATTCTGCTGCTGGATCAACTGAGTGAGCTCCAGTGGAAAAGCAAATCCGGTGTCACATCTCGGAGGCATCTGATGGGTTTAGAGGGGAGAGATTAGAATAGAATGAGGTCTAATGAGAAAGCACTGCCCATATGCACATGAGAGAAAACAAAATCAATATCACACCAAAACAATATCAGGCAAGGGCATACATTGATCTATCTATCTTTACAGAGCTCGGACTACTCATGTATACATGGGGGGAGTACTACTAATCATATGGTGGTCATCTAGAAATTTTGATCGGTGGAAGACTCCATGATATCTGCTCGAGCGTCATCTTCATAATCGTCATCACTACCATCAGGGTCGGAGTCGTGTCGTCGATGATGATGTAGTCTTCAGAACGAATTTCCTTGGGTTCATCGTCTCCTCCTCCTGGCGCGGGGTCTCCCATGAAAACTCCTAGCTTCCTTGTCAGCTCATCATTCTTCTCCACGAGTATCGTCATTTCCTCCTCATATCCATCGCATGTAGACTTGAGTTCCTCTTCTAGCTTTGTGATCCTGGTCATCGCCTTCTTCAAATCTATCATGCTTGCGCACATCTGGTTCTCCTGGCGACGAATGTGATGATTTAACTCCTGGATGAAGGATGCAATGGACCTGTCCTTCCTGGTCCTGATCATCTCCCATTGCTCATCTCGGCGCCCACATATCTGGTAGATAGTGTCCTTAAGATCCTTGTGATAAACTTCGCCAATGTGTCGCATGGCGATGTGGGCTTCCATGCTCTTTCCTAGACTCCAGGTGGGTGCATCAAAAGAAAAATCTATGGGCTCAGTGACTGGCGTGAATGTCCTTCCTAGAACTTGAACTCGAATCAACCATCGTTCCTCTTCTGGTAAGGTGGCGGTGTAAGTCCTGGTGAAGCTCGGTATTCCGATGTTCAGATACCTAGTGACTTCCTTCAAGTGTCGTCCAAAGGACGTGTCTTCATCCGGTTGTGTAAACTTGTTCCTTGAGTCCGCCATCCTAAAGAGTAGACCATGGAGAGGAGTCAGAAATGAGTAGAGAAGAGTGACCTATGGCTCATCTTAGTGGTTGTGTCCTACATTTAGCGTGGGCTCTGATACCATCTTGTAGCGATCCGACCTCAGACGGTCAAATCTCTGTGTTTAGTGTCATCCCTGGATCAGTAATGCTGACACACACAGTACTCGAAGGATTTATAACAGAGTAGCAATCACACACTTATTACATGGGATGTCTCAAAAGAGAACTTATTACAATAAATATGGCTTAAGGCCATCTAAATAATATAACAACGGAAGGCTTGGAAGATAAAGTGAGTCCATCAACTCCAACGGCATAGCTGAGTGCACGACAAACGACCTAGCGCACCTTACTCATCGTCTGAAAAGTCTGCAACATGATATGTTGCTGCCCGAAATGGGTCAACACATGGAATATGCTGGCAATATAACACAGTAGAGCAATGAATGGATAAATGCTATCACTACATGCATATATGGCTGGTGGAGGCTCTATGGTTATATTGTTTTGTGAAAAGCCATTTTTTCTCTACAACAAAGGAATATATTTTATTTAACTATCATGGTAGTTGAAACATCATTGAGAAGGTTCCTCCAACTCAATCCCAATTAAAGTAGTCATTAACACCCGTCAAATTAATTTAGAGTGATGAGATCAAATAAGTAATTCAAGTACCAGATACTCAAGATGTCCATAACCAAGGACATGGCTAACCATGATTAGTTTTACACTCTGCAGAGGTGTGCGCACTTTTCCCCACAAGACTCGATCTCCTCCGTTAGATTTCTCGCACTACAAGGTTTTTGAGAAACGGATGACCGAGACACAGTCTTTCAGAAGCATTAACTCTTTACCCTGGGTGGACAGTTACACCCACTTTCCCCTACATCTGCTAGCCCACCACTAAAAGGGGTCACGCAACATACTCAACTATGCCAGAGCCCATAATGGCTTGTGGCTGCACACCGAAGTTTCTAGCATGAATAATCTTATGTTCCCTTTGAGTCTGGGTGGCGGGTCATAGGATGATCACACGGGTACTCTAGGATATCCTAGGACAACACTGGATTCTCCAGGTGCCCACAAGCAATCCACCCAGATGTATATTAAAATTGCCACCATAAGTTGAACCATTAATTAACTCACATATGTCATGGTTACACTCAAACCCAAACCACGTCTACGGGCATAGCATGGCAATATAAGCATAGCGTAGAAGTAACTCCCAAGGGTTTGTTAATTAAATTAGTAGTAGGTTCTACCTCATCATCTACTTCCCAGACCCACATGTTAAGAGATCCTACTCATGCAATGTGTGAGGGTTGAAACTAGTGCATAAAAACTGGGTAATAAAGGGGTATGATCAAAGTGTTACTTGCCTTGCTGACGATCCACAAAACCTAAAGACTCGTAGTAGCATGCTTCGCACTCCGGGAATTCTATCGCAAACAAACAATAGAATACATAAGCACTCAAGCAAAGATGCATGGGTAAAACTCAAATAAGAAGATCTAACCAGAAAGTTCAACTGAAGAACTCCGGTTTGCAAAAAGAATCAAATCAAACGGAGCAATGAAACTCAAACTACAAAAGAAACAAGATCCGTTTACTAATCTGGACTAAAGTCAAATTTTACAGTACCAAAATCTTGTTCAAGTTGGTTAAATAGAAACAGGCCTTCGAGACGAAGATCTAGGAGCTTGTTTCACCTAATTTGGATAAACAAGCGAAAAGATATACTAGAACGAAGATTAGGGCAGAAATCGCGATGGAAAATAATCGCGGGAAACCCTGAAAAAAATCGAGACGAACAGGCAAACGAACGAACGTTCGCTGTCTACAGCTAACTGACGAATAGCGTTTGTTAAAACGAACGTACGGACGAACGTCCGCTAAATAACTAAACAGGCGAAAAAAACCGAATCGATCTAAAAAACAAGTCTAGGGTTTTATAAAAAACCAAACGATTCTTAGAGAAAAACCGAGGCGGCGGCGGGATCGGTGGCGGCGGTGACTCCGGCGGGCGGGCAGGCGGCCGGCGGTGCGACGGGGAGGCGGCGTCGGCATGGTTTTCGAGGCGGTGGTGCTAGGGTTTCGGGGCGGGGCGGGCGGCACTGCGGGCTTCGGGCCTCGCCCTTTAAAGGCAGGCCGGGCGGTGTCCGAGTCGGGCACGGCCCGGTTAGGTCGGTGCACCTTTGTTTTAAATAATCCTGACGCGGAAAACAAATAAAAGAAATACTAAAAGGACTCCAAAAATCTTGAAATAAATTTTCACGGTCTTCTAATAATATTGCAGTGAACATTTGTTTGAGCCTCTAATGCAATTTTGAAAAACACATATTTTCCTAATTCAAAGAAAATAGCAATAAAAGTCCAAAAAAATTATTTATTTGATTTTAATATTTTTACTCCAATATTCACTTTATTTTGGAGAAGTCATATTATCTCCTCTCTTACATTTTAATATGAAATATTTTCGGAGAGAAAAATAATTAAAACCAAAGTGATCCTTGTTTCGATATTTGATAAAATTCAAATATGAGAAACGTGAAATCCCCAACTCTCTCCATGGGTCCTTGAGTTGCTTAGAATTTCGAGGATCGCGAAACGAAAGTAATATGATACAAACCCCATTTTTTATCCTTAAGAACGGAGTAATGCCTTAAGCAAGATGACATGATGTAGACAGATAAACTCAAGCAATATGATACAAACCCCATTGTTTATCCTTGATGGCAACAATACAATACATGCCCTGCTACCCCTACTATATCGGTGAGGACACCGCAAGATTGAACCCAAAACTAAGCACCTCTCCCACTGCAAGAAAAACCAATCTAGTTGGCCAAACCAAACTGATAGTTCGAAGAGAAATACAAAGATATCTTAATCATCCATAAAAGATTTTAGATAAGACTCAAATAATATTCATAGATAATCTAATCATAAATGCACAATTCGTCGAATCTCAACAAACACACCGCAAAAGAATATTACATCGGATAGAACTCCAAGAACATCGAGGAGAACATTGTATTGAAGATCAAAGAGAGAGAAAAAGCCATCTAGCTACTAGCTATGGACCCTTAGGTCTATGGTAAACTACTCACGCTTCATCGGAAGGGTAGCAAGGTTGATGTAGAGGCCCTCCGTGATCGAACCCCCCTCCGACAGAGTGCCGGAAAAGGCCCCAAGATGGTATATCATGAGAACAAAAGCTTGCGGCAGCGGGAAAGTATTTTTGTGGACGCTTCTAATGTTTGGGGAATATTTGAGAATATATAAAAGTGGAACTAGGCTTAGAGGACTCCCGAGGGGCCCACAAGCCAGGGGTGCCCCTGTTGCGCACCCTAGAGGCTTGTGGCCTCATCGGGACTCTTCTGCACCTCTCTCCAAGTCACGTAGGTGTCTTCTAGTCCAAGAAAAAACATCGTAAAGTTTTATTCCGTTTGGAATCCGTCTGATATTCCTTTTCTGTAGAAGTCAAAAACAAGGAAAAAACTAAAACTGGCACTGGGCTCTAGGTTAATAGGTTAATCCCAAAAATGATATATAACAGCATATTAATGCATATAGAACATCCAAAACAAATAATATAAAAGCATGGAACAATAAAAAATTATAGATACATTGGAGACGTATCAGGATGATGAACGCCTCCGTGATCGTGTTCCTCTCTGGCAAGGTGCCGGAATAGGGCTCTAGATTGGATCTCGTGGTTCTAGAACTTGCGGTGGCTAGAATTGTGTTCCGTCGACTCTCCTAGGGTTTCTGGAATATTTGGGTATTTATAGAGCCAAGAGGCGGTGGAGGAGACCCCTATGGGCCCCACAACCCATCAGGGTGTGCCCTGGTATCTTGTGGGCCCCACAGGTCTCCCCCAGGTGCTTCCTTGGTTACCAAGTTGTCTTCTGGTAAAAAAATCTCCAAAAAGTTTTGCTGCGTTTGGACCCCATTTGGTAAGGATATTCTGCAAAGTAAAAAACAAGCAAAAAACAGCAACTGACACTGGGCACTATGTCAATAGGTTAGTGCCAAAAATGATATAAAGTTGCTATAAAATGATTGTAAAACATCCAAGAATGATAATACAACAGCATGAAAAAATCAAAAATTATAGATACGTTGGAGACGTATCAGCATCCCAACCTTAATTCCTGCTCGTCCTTGAGTAGGTAAATGATAAAAACAGAATTTTTGGTGTGGAATGCCGCCTAACATGTTCATCACATATTCTTTCTTTTGTAGCATGGACATTTGGAATTTTATATGGTTCAAAGCAATAGTCTATATTTGACATGAGGACTTCAATACTCAAGCGTATCAATAAGCAACCATGTCTTTCAAAATACCAACACTAAAGAAAGTTATCCCTAGCCCATCATGCTCAATCATTGATCCGTTCATGAAACACACTCGAATATTAGCTACATCCAATGCTCAAGTATGATCATAGTTCTCCCTAATTGGTGCTTTATAAGAGAAGATGAGACTCGAAGCTTAAATTGAGAGATAATTTTTTTTGAGAGGCATACTTTTCCCGTCAACGGAAATGACTAAGTAGTTCCCAATAATTTCCATGCTAGATACATCATAGGAGGTTACCAAACACAAAATAAAGTTTATTGCTTTTCCACCATTCTTTCACAATCCATGGCTAGCCATATTCACGGGTGCCTTCCATACCAACACTTTCCAAGGAATTTATTATTTGACAACATAAAGTAAAAATCCTTTTCATTTTGGGACTGGGCATCCTGATTACCACCGTACTCTCATGCAATGACAAGTGAATAAACACTCATCTTGAGAATAATACATCTAGCATGGAAAAGATTTGGCCACCCCCTACCGCTTCATGAGCGGTATGGGCACACAAAAAGGAAATTCATTTGGAAAGTTAGAGATGGCACATACAAATTTACTTAGAACGACACGGAAATACCGCATATAGGTAGGTACAAGATTTTGGATGCACAAGTAGTATTCCCACTTAGTTCAAATGGAGGCTAGAAAATAGATTGAGAAGCACTCAACTAAGAAATGAAAATTCACATAAGCGAGCATTGAGCATAACTAACATCGAATAATGCACCAGAAGTAGGATGTAATTTCATTGCATAACTATTGACTTTCATGCTTGCATAGGGAATCACAAACCTTAACACCAATATTCTTACTAAAGCATAATTACTCACCAACATGGCTCATATATTAATATCATCATATCTCAAAACTATTACAAAGAATCAAGTTTAATTTGTCCAATGATCTTCATGATTTTTTATTATACCCCTCTTGAATATCTATCACTCTGGGACTAATTTCATATGTTGCAATTGCTTTTTATAATCTCAATAAGTTTAAGTGAATAACATGAGCTTAAAGAATTTCATGCTACAAAAAGAACTTCAAAGAGTGCCCCAAGATTTCTACTAGAGAAACAAAGATGAGAACATGTACTTCGGGAATCCGCGAGTTGAGTGCCAAAACACACATCAAGTGAATCAATATGATACCCCATTGTCACCACATGTATTCATAGCAAGGCATACATCAAGTGTTCTCAAATCCATAGAAGTAGTAAATCCGATAATAACGAAATCTCAAAGGGAAAACTCAATTCATCACAACAAGATAGACAGGGGAAAACACCATATGATCCAACTATATTGACAAAGATCACAATACATCAAGATCGTGCCAAATTAAGAACACGAGAGAGAGAGAGAGATATTAAACAGATAGCTACCGGTACAAACCCTCAGCCACAAGGGTGGACTACTCCATCCTCATCATGGTGGCCACCGGGATGGTGGAGATGGTCTTGGGTGATGATTCCCCCTTCGACAGAGTGCCAGAATAGGGTCTAGATTGGTTTTTTGTGGTTACAGAGGCTTGTAGTGGTGAAACTTATGATCTAGGTTAACTTTTGGTTTTTTTGAATATATAGGATTTTCAGTGTTGAAATCACGCTAAGATGGCCTCAGGGGGCCCACTACCTACCAGGGTGCGCCAGGGGGGTGGCACGCCCTGGCAGCAAGGGCCCCCCTCTAGTGGTTCTTTGCTCCGGTATTTTTCTTTTCTTCCTAAAAAATTGTCAAAAAGTTTTGTCCTATTCCGAGAACTCTTATTTCTGCAGAAAACCAACACCAGGCAGTTCTGCTGAAAACAGCGCCAGTCCGGGTTAGTTTCATGCAAATCATACAAAAACCATATAGAATTGTTGTAAACATGGCATGAATACTTCATAAATTATAGATGTGTTGGAGACGTATTGGCATCCATGTCGTGGTTTTGTCATGACATATGTCCTAGTGTGAGGACTTAGTCCTGAGGCCATCGCAACTGGGTGATTAGCTTGTCGGGGTTGATCAGAATCGAGAGACACGAGTTACCAGGTTCGGCCCCTCATGATCGAGGTAATAGCCTACTTCCTGCTTGTTTGCTTATTGCTTGGAGATCAATTACAAGGGAGCATATTCGCTTGACCTAGCTATTGATCGATTGTAACTTAGCCCTATCTGCCTCTGGGACTCGCCTTTATATACAGGTCGAGATCCAATGCTTACAAGAGTCTGAGTCATACTACGATCCGTGACTTAGTATGCTTTTGACTTGTCTTGTTTCCTAAGCAAGGAAACTCCAGGTGGCTTACACTTCTGGGCCTTGAATCGCCGTCTTCGAATACTGGGCCGCGAGCCGGCCTGCTTGGTGAGCCGCCCTGCCAGTCTTTCTCCTCAGCACTATAGCCCATCTTGAGTCTTTCTCATCAGCCGCCACTTGGATGACCTGACACAATATGGCGGGTCATATTGTGGGGTCATATCCCCAACATTAGCCCCTAGAATGATTTGAATTCATTCATGTCAATTTCCATCATCTTAACGTGGCGGCTTACCTTGCGGTCATGTTCGCATCCTTTCTGGGTCATAAAATGCTGGCTTGTGACGCTTCCAGACTTGTTGCTTTTTCACATCTTATTGCTGACATCATTCTCCAAAAATTTAGAGAGCCCAGGATGACATCATAATGAATCTTTGAGTAAATCTGTTGAAGCCAGAAATCGAGGCGTCCCTGGCTCCAAAAGTTACTATGCCCCCTCAATTATCGCGCCTGCCATTTTTCTCATCTATTCACCTTATAAATACACACAGGGGGCCTCCTTTACACTTCTACCTTCAACCCCGTTGCTTCTTCTTCTTCTTCTTCTTCTTCTTCAAACTCAAGCTCTCCTCATCGGACCACCTTCGCCCCAGCTCGTCCGTTGCCGACTAGCTCGTTCAGGACCGTGACGCTTCCCAGCTTCCACCGGAGCTTGGTCAAACACCTCCGCCATCCTCTACAGCAGTCAGGTATACTAGTTCCTTCTCCTTAGATCTACATTAGTTCTTTCATAGTTCGTCGGGGTTCTTCGGTGTTGAGTTACCCTTTGCCTCCATCACCATTTTAGATCTAGTTTTCTTCCATGAACTTCTCATAGAGATGCACCGGAGCTTACTTCAATAATATTTTTGTATTTCCTGGGACGGAGCACCGCCGTCTCGAGGCGAAACTTGGGCAGGAGCACTTTTGCCCTCCGGCGGAGTGATTCCGCCAGGGGAACTTCCCTCACGGAGGGGGAAATCATCGTCATCATCATCACCAACAACTCTCCCATCTTGGGGAGGGCAATCTCCATCAACATATTCAACAACAGCATCTCATCTCAAACCCTAGTTCATCTCTTGTGTTCAATCTTGTTACCAAAACTATTGATTGGTGCTTGTGGGTGACTAGTAGTGTTGATTACATCTTGTAGTTGATTACTATATGGTTTATTTGGTGGAATATTATATGTTCAGATCCAATATGCTATTTAATACCCTATGATCTTGAGAATGATTATCATTTGTGAGTAGTTACTTTTGTTCTTGAGGTCAATGGGAGAAATCATGTTTCAAGTAATCATGTGAACTTGATATGTGTTTGATATTTTGATAGTATGTATGTTGTGATACCCTAAGTGGTGTCATGTGAACGTCGACTACATGACACTTCACCATATTTGGGCCTAAGGGAGTGCATTGTGTAGTAATAATTAGATGATGGGTTGCGAGAGTGAAAGAAGCTTAAACCCCAATTTATGCGCTATTCCGTAAGGGACCGATTGGATCCCAAAGTTTAATGATAGGGTTAGAATTTATTCTTAATACTCTACTCGTAGTTGCGGATTCTTGCGAGGGGGGGGGGTTAATAATAAGTAGGAGGTTTGTTCAAGTACGAAAAACACCTAAGCACCGGTCCACCCACATATCAAATTATCAAAGTACCGAACACGAATTAAGCCAACATGATGAAAGTGACTAGATGAAAATCCCGTGTACCCTCAAGAACGCTTTGCTTATCATAAGAGACCGTTTTGGCCTGTCCTTGGCCTCAAAAGGATTGGGCTACCTTGGTGCACTTTTATTACTACTATCGTTACTTGCTCATTACAAATTATCTTGCTATCAAACTACTCTGTTACTTACAATTTCAGCACTTGCAGACATCACCTTGCTGAAAACCACTTGTCATTTCCTTCTGCTCCTCGTTGAGTTCGACACTCTAACTTATCGTAAATAGCTACAATTGATCCCCTATACTTGCGGGTCATCAAGGCTATTTCCTGGCGCCGTTGCCGGGTAGTGAAGCGCCTTTGGTAAGTGGATTTTGGTAAGGAAACATTTATATAGTGTGCTGCAATTTATTGTCACTTGTTACTATGGAAAACAATCCTTTGAGGGGTTTGTTCGGGGTATCTTCACCTCGACCGGAACCACAATTTGCTACCCCTCAACTTACTACACCTACTGAAAATGTTGAATATGAAATTCCTTCGGGTATGATAGAACAACTGCTAGCTAATCCTTATGCAGGAGATGGAACCGATCATCCTGATATGCACTTGACATATGTACAACAAATTTGTGGATTGTTGAAGCTTACAGGTCTACCCGGAGATGAAGTTATGAAAAAGGTTTTCCCTTTATATTTTAAGGGAAAAGCATTGGCATGGTATAGGCTATGCGATGATATTGGATCTTGGAATCGGAATTGTTTGAAATTGGAGTTCCATCAAAAATTTTATCCTATGCATCTAGTTCATCGTGATCGAAATTATATATATAATTTTGGCCTTGTGAAGAAGAAAGTATCGCTCTATCTTGGGGGAGGCTTAAGTCAATGTTACATTCATGCCCCAATGATGAGCTCTCAAGAGAAATTATTATCCAGAACTTTTATGCTCGGCTTTCTCGTAATGATCAAACCATGCTTAATAATTCTTGTGCTGGTTCTTTTATGAAGAAGACTATAGAATTTCAGTGGGATCTTTTAGAAAGAATTAATCGCAACTCTGAATATTCGGAACTCGAGAAGGTGAAGAGTCAGATATTAAACTTAAGTATGATTGTGTTAAATCTTTTATGGACATCGATGCTTTTCAAAAGTTTAGCACTAGATATGGACTTGACTCTGAGATAGTAGCATCCTTTTGTGACTCATTTGCTACTCATGTTGATCTCCTTAAAGAGAAGTGGTTTAAATATCACCTACCTATTAAAGAAGAAGTTAAAGAACCGATATCAGTTAAAGAAGAAACTATACTTTACAATGTTGATCCAGTTGTTCCTTCTGCTTATATTGAGAAACCACCTTTCCCTGTTAGGATAAAAGAACATGCTAAAGTTTCAACTGTGGCCAAAAAAAGTTATGTTAGAACACCTAAACCCGATGAACAAATTAAAGTATAACCTAGTATTGCTATGGTCAAAGATCTATTGGAAGAAGATATGGATGGGCATGTTATTTACTTTTGTGAAGAAGCTGCTAGAATTGCCAAACCTGATAAAAAGGATAAACATACACATGTTGTTGGCATGCCCGTTGTCTCAGTTAAAATAGGAGATCACTGTTATCATGGTTTATGTGACATAGGTGCTAGTGTGAGTGCTATTCATTACACCTTATATCAAGAAATTATGAATGACATAGCACCTGCAGAGATAGAAGACATAAATGTTACTATTAAACTTGCTAATAGAGACACTATATCACCAATTAGGATTGTTAGAGATGTTGAAGTCTTGTGTGGGAAAATAAAATACCCTACTGATTTTCTTGTTCTTGGTTCCCCACAAGATGACTTTTATCCCATTATCTTTGGTAGACCTTTCTTGAACACCGTTAATGCTAAAATTGACTATGAGAAGCAAACCGTCGGTGTTAGTTTTGGTGATGAGTCTCGTGAGTTTAATTTTTCCAAGTTTAGTAGAAAGCTTCAAGAAAAAGAATTCCCTAGTAAAGATGAATTAATTGGTCTTGCTTCTATTGTTGTGCCTCCTAGTGATCCATTAGAACAATATTTGCTAGACCATAAAAATGATTTACATATGCATGAATGAAATGAAATAGATAAGATTTTCTTTGAAGAACGTCCTCTTCTTAAACACAATTTGCCTATTGAAACTCTAGGAGGTCCTCCTCCACCTAAAGATGATCCTGTGTTTGAATTAAAAAAAATTGCCAGACACTTTGAAATATGCTTATCTTGATGAAAATAAGATATATCCTATTATTATTAGTGCTAACCTTTCAGAACATGAAGAAGAAAGATTATTGAAAGTTCTAAGGAAGCACCGAGCTGCTATTGGATATACTCTTGATGATTTAAAGGGCATTAGTCCCACTCTATGTCAACACAAAATTAATATGGAACCTGATGCTAAACCCGTTGTTGATCACCAATGTCGGTTAAATCCAAAAATGAAGGAAGTGGTAAGAACAGAAATCTTAAAACTTCTGGAAGCATGTATAATCTATCCCATAGCTGATAGTAGATGGGTAAGTCCTGTTCATTGTGTCCCTAAGAAAGGAGGTATAACTGTTGTTCCTAATGATAAGAATGAACTTATTCCACAAAGAATTGTTATAAGCTATAGAATGGTAATTTACTTTAGAAAATTAAACAAAGCAACTAGAAAAGATCATTACCCTCTGCCTTTTATTGATGAAATGATTGAAACATTATCTAAGCACACACATTTTTGCTTCCTTGATGGATATTCTGGTTTTTCACAAAACCTATTTCTATACCTACTAATAAAGCAAGGTGCGTTTCTCTGATTTTTTCATCCATTCACCGCCAAAAGATTATTATTTTTCTATCCGAGGTGGTACTAAACTTTCTATGTTCATCTATTAGCAAAGGAAAAACAATTTGTGCAGAATTTCGTACATGGGCCGCGCGCACTATGGCCTCGTAAAGTCCCATTTTTCCTGCCAATGTAGCAATAAAAAATTATATTTCCCGCACAAGGCGGTAAATAGTTTCAGGTACGCACAGGGCGCCCAAAACTCAGCGGCCCATTTATGCTTGTGTTTTGTTTCCATTTTTCTTTTTTGTTTCGTTCTTTTATTTCCTATTTATTTTTTACTTTTCCCATTCTAAGTCTATTTTTTTTTAAATTCGCAATTTTCAAAAAAATTCGCAATTTTATTTTTATTCAAAAAATCATAAAAAGTTACGAATTACAGAAATGTGTCCCTATTCTAAAAAAATGTTTGGCTTTTTTTGTTGTGCCAATTTTTTTTCAAAATATAAAAATATTCCCATTTTTGAAAAAATGATTGTATTTTTTAAAAGAAATACATTGATAAAAATGCATTTTAAAAATGTTCCAAATTCGAAAAATATTTTTGTTTTCGCAATATGTTCAAAAATTGGAAATAAGTTTGCATTAAATAAAAAAATTACTAAAACTCTTCTGAATTTTCAAAACATGTTCCTATTATTAAAAATTGTTCACAACTTCAAAATGTTTGTAGTTTTATAAAAGGTTAATGTTTTTAAGAAATCTTTGTGAATTTCAGGAAATGTTCCATTCAAATTTTTGGTTGTTGCTTTGTCCAAAAATGTATGGAATAAAAAAAAATGTTCGTAATTTGGAAAATGTTCACGTTGCCAAGTATATTTGGTAGTACATAGTTATCAGTTGTTGAAAAGTTCAAATAAATAAATAAAAATGTTTCGACGTTGCATTATATTCTTTAATATTCACGCTGACCATTGGTTAACAGGACGCGTTTGTTTGAGTGGCTAGCGACATGTGGTCTAGTCTTTGAGGTCGTGAGTTCGGTCACTCCCATACTGGGCCTGCTCCGCATGCGGCACATCGAGCTAAGCCGGCTTGTTCAAAATCAAGGACACCATAACTTATTGACTTCCATGTGCTAATAAAAGAGAATATGATGGTAATTATAATTGAAATAAATTGTGGACACGTGCTAATACAAGAGAATATGGATATGTGGGGGTATTGATCCATTCTTATAATGAGCTAGAGGCTTGCAATTTTATTATCCCGTTGCAAAGCACGGGCATGTGTGCTAGTCTCAACCTAATCAAGAAAAGACTACTTTTACTTGTCCCTTTGGAATATATGCTTATAGACGTATGCCTTTCGGTTTATGTAAAATGACTATACATGATTGTAAAACATCCAAGATTGATAATATAATAGCATGGAACAATCAAAAATTATATATACGTTGGAGATGTATCAGCATCCCCAAGCTTAACTCCTACTCGTCCTCGAGTAGGTAAGTGATAAAACAGAATTTTTGATGTGGAGTGCTGCCTATCATGTCATATCATATTTTTTTCATTGTAGCATGGACAATTGGACTTTTATGTGATTCAAAGCAATAGTCTAGTTTTGAAATGATAATTTAGATACTCAAGCATATCAACAAGCAACCATGCCTTTCAAAATATCAACGCTAAAACAAGTTATCCCTAGCCCATCATGCTCAAACATTGATCCATTCATGAAACACACTCGAATATTAGCTACACACAATACTTAAGTACAATCATATTGCCTCCTAGTTGGTGCTTTTATAAGAGAAGATGGAGACTCAAAATAAAAATTGCATAAAGTAAAAGAAAGGCCCTTCGTAGAGGGAAGTAGGGATTTGTAGAGGTGCCAGTGCTGAAAGAGAAAAACTTAGAGAGAAAAACATTTTGGGAGGTGTATGCATCCAACCAACGAAAACGACTTAGAGTTCCCAATAATTTCCATGCATACGTATATCATAGGCGGTTCCCAAACAGAAAATAAAGTGTATTCCTTTTTCCATCATACTTTCACTTTCCATGGCTAACCGTATCCATGGGTGCCCTCCATACCAACACTTTCCAAGGAATTTATTATTTGAGAACATAAAGTAAATTCATTTTTTTTGCATTTCGAGACTGGGCATCCCTAATACCTTTTTCCTTACTCTCATGCAATGACAAGTGAATAAACACTCATCTTGAGAATAACACATCTAGCATGGAAAATATTAGCCACCCCTCACCGCTCTGCAAGCGAAACAAACTCACAAAAGAGAAGTTTATTTTGAAAATTAGAGATGGCACATGCAAATTTGCTTAGAACGGCAAAATAATACCGCATATAGGTAGATATAGTGGACTCATGTGGCAAAACTGGTTTAAGGATTTTGGATGCACAAGTAGAGATCATAGTTAGTGCAAAATGAAGGCTAGCAAAAGATTGAGAAGCGACGAACCAAGAAACAGATAATCTCATAAGCAAGCATTAAGCATAAATAACACCGAATAATGCACCACAAGTAGAATTTAATTTCATTGCATGACTATTGACTTTCGTACGTGCATAGGGAATCACAAACCTTAGCACCAATATTCTTAGTAAAGCATAATTACTCACCAACATAACTCACATATCACATCATCATATCTCAAAACTATTACTAAGAATCAAGTTTATTTTGTCGATTGATCTTCATGAAAGTTTTTGTTATATCCTTCTTGGATATCTATCACTTTTGGACTAATTTTCATGTGTTGCTTTTGACAAGCTCCAACAAATATAAGTGAAGATCATGAGCATAATAAATTTTTCTTTCTCTCAAATTAATTTAAGTGAAGCAAGAGAGAATTTATTGAAAATTTTACTAACTCTCAAAGAAATCTAAGTGAAGCAAGAGAGCATTTCTTCAAAAATACTAAAGCACACCCTGCTCAAAAAGATATAAGTGAAGCACTAGAGCAAGTCCATTGCTCATACAAATTTAAGTGAAGCATAGAGAGCAATTCGAAAAAGTCATGGCATAATTTTGGCTCTCTCAAATAGGTGTGTCCAGCAAGGATTGATGACTTAAAACACACAAAAAAACAAGCAAAGACTCATATCATACAATATGCTCCAAGCAAAACACATATCATGTGACGAATAAAAATATAGTTTCGAGAAGAAAGTGGGGATGCCACTCGGGGCATACCCAAGCTTAGTTGATTGCTCATTTTTGGATAATAGCTTGGGATGCTGGGGCATCCCCAAGCTTAGCTCTTCCATCCTTCCTTCATCCATCGTAAGATAACACAACACTTGAAAACTTAAATCACACAAAACTCAACAAAACCTTCATGAGATCCGTTAGTATAAGAAAGCAAACCACTACTATAAGTATTGTATCACAACAATTCATATTTTGTTTTTGTATTATATATATTGTATTCCAACTTTTCTATGGCAAAAACTCATCAAACAAAACCATAGAGCCCTCAAAATAAGCACACAACACAAACAAAACAGAATCTGTCAAAACAGAACAGTCTGTAGCAATCTGACTATTTCGAATACTTACGTAACTCCCAAAATTATGAAAAATTTGGAACACCTAAGAAATTTGTATATTGAGCTACTGCAAGTGGAGTTTGTATTTTATCGCTCTCTGGTAAAAAATGAAAATTATTTTCTCAAGCGCAAAAGTTTCTGTTTTTTCCAGCAAGATCAAACAATTAATACCCAAGAAGATCCTAAAGGCTTTACTTGGCACAAACACTAATGAAAACATAAAAAACACAATCATAACATTAGCATAATTGTGCTAACACTCAGAAACAGGAAGTAAAAAAGCAAAAATAATTTTTATTCATTGGGTTGCCTCCCAACAAGCGTTATAGTTTTACGCCCCTAGCTAGGCATAAGATTTCAACGATGCTCACACGAAAAATAAGAATTGAAACACAAAGAGAGCATCATGAAACATATGGCAAACATATTTAAGTCTAACATACTTCCTATGCATCAGAATTTTATAAGCAAACAAATCATCAAGGCAAGAAATATCTAGCATATGCAAGGAAGAAGAAAGTAACAATAGCAATCTCAACATAACAAGAGGTAATTTAGTAACATGAGAATTTCTACAACCATATTTCCCTCTGTCAAAATAATTACATGTAGGATCATAATCAAATTCAACAATATAGCTATCATATAAAATATTCTCTTCATGATCCACATGCATAAAAGTTTTATAATATTCCAAGATAGTTGGATTAACATCAACTAAAGTCATGACCTCTCCGAACCCACTTTTATCAAAAATTTCATACGATTGAACACTCTCCAAATACGCGGGATTATTTTTACCAAGAGTTGACACTCTTCCGAACCCACTTTCAATATCATTGCAAACATATTCATCATGAGTCCTAAATAAACTATCAAGATCATAAGAATCATCATCACACCAATCATGATCATTGCAATAAGTAGCGGACATAACAAAACAAGCATCCTAAGCTTGGGGTTTTGCATATCATTGACATTAACTGAGTTTAAAATAATATTATTGCAATCATGCTTTTGATTCAAGGAGCTATCGCGAACCACTTTATAAATTTCTTCTTTTAACACTTCATCACAATTTTCAGATTCACGAATCTCAAGCAGAACTTCATAAAGATAATTTAGCGAACTCAATTCACTAGCAATTGGTTCATCATAATTGGATCTTTTAAAAAGATTAGCAAGTGGACGAGGATCCATAACGATAGATTATTAGCACGCACAGATGCAAGCAACTAGAAGACACAAGGCAACACGAGCAAACATGAGATCTGATGAGAAACGGCGAACAAAAAAGAAGGCGGATAAAACGGCAATTTTTGTGAAATGGGGGAGAGGAAAACAAGAGGAAAATGGAAAATAATGTAAATTGCAAGGAGATGAGATTTGTGATTAGGAACCTGGTATATGTTGAAGATCCTCCCCGGCAACAGCGCCAGAAATTACTTTTGATGTCGCTTGAAGCTACGTCGGTATTTCCCCAAAGAGGAAGGGCTGATGCAGCACAACGGCGGTAGGTATTTCCCTTAGATGTGAAACCAAGGTTATCGAACCAGTAGGAGAACCAAGCAACACAACATAAACAGCCCCTGCACACATATAACAAATCTTCCCAACCCGACGTGTTAAAGGGGTTGTCAGTCCCTTTCGGTGTACTGTGCCTCAAGTGGCAAACGGATGTGAGATAAATTTGTAGTAGATTGATAGATCGAACACCAACTAATTAAATAAGAATAAATTGCAAAAAAGTATTTTTGGGTTTTTGGATTAATAGTCTGAAAATAAATGCAAGAGAAAAGTAGATCGCAAAGGCAAATATATGAGAAAGAAGACATGGGGGCCGTAGGATTCACTAGTGGCTTCTCTCGAGAAAAATAGCAAACGGTGGGTAAACAGATTACTGTTGGGCAATTGATAGAACTTCAAATAATTATGACGATATACAGGCAGTGATCATTATATAGGCATCACGTCCAAGATTAGTAGACCGACTCCTGCCTGCATCTACTACTATTACTCCACACATCGATCGCTATCCAGCATGCATCTAGTGTATTAAGTTCATGGAGAAACGGAGTAATGAAATAAGAATGATGACATGATGTAGACAAGATCTATCTATGTAGAGATAGACCCCATCATTTTATCCTTAGTAGCAACGATACATACGTGTCGTTTTCCTTTCCGTCACTGGGATCAAGAACCGTAAGATCGAACCCACTACAAAGCACCTCTTCCCATTGCAAGAAAAATAGATCAAGTTGGCCAAACAAAACCCAAATATCGGAGAAGAAATACGAGGCTATAAGAGATCAAAGAAACTCAAATACTTCCATGGATATAAAAAGATAGATCTGATCATAAACTCAAAGTTCATCGATCCCAACAAACACACCGCAAAAAGAGTTACATCATATGGATCTCCAAGAGACCATTGTATTGAGGATCAAGAGAGAGAGAGAGATGAAGCCATCTAGCTACTAATTACAGACCCGAAGGTCTACAAAGAACTACTCACGCATCATCGGAGAGGCACCAATGGAGGTGGTGAACCGCATCCGAGATGGTGTCTAGATTGGATCTAGTGGTTCTAGACTCTGTGGCGGCTGGATGAATATTTCGTCGATGCCTCTAGGTTTTCTGGAATATTGGGGTATTTATAGAGCAAAGAGGCAGTCCGGGGGGCACCCGAGGTGGGCACAACCCACCAGGGCACGCCTGGGCCTCCTGGTGCGCCCTAGTGGGTTGTGCCCCCCTTGGGGCACCCCCCAGGCACAGCCAGGGCCCGTTGTGTTCCTTCTGGCCCATAAAAATTCTCCATAAAGTTTCGGCGCATTTCGACTCAGTCTGAAATTGATTTTCTTCGATGTAAAAAACATGGAAAAACAACAATTGGCACTTGGCACTATGTCAATAGGTTAGTACCAAAAAATGATATAAAATGACTATAAATGATTGTAAAACATCCAAGATTGATAATATAACAACATGGAACAATCAAAAATTATAGATACGTTGGAGACGTATCACTACTCGGTTATAAATACTACTACTACTCCAAGATGACATCACATTCCTCCTCAACTCATCATCCACAAAAACAAAGAAGTCATTCATCATCGTTCCCTTGCGTCTGCCATGGCTAGCGTGAGTTCTGAGTCGAGAGATTGCCACCAGGGAGATGCGAGCATGGAAGCGGAAGCACGAGAGATGTCTCGCCTCGCTGCGAACGCAACCGGCATGTCCCGCCGCGCCGCCGAAGCAGCACGCAGGTCCCGCCGCGCCATTGATGCGACAGACTGGTCCGGACTCGCCGCGGAAGCAGAAGAGATGTCCCGCCACACTGCAAATGCAGCAGAGATGTCCTCCCGCGCCACGGCAGCCTGGGAAACTGTCTCGCAGGATGGCGAGGACTCTTACAGGCGCATGCATGCAATCGTCCATAGCCAGATGGATCAGATGTCCGGCTGGGCGAGGTTGCAGGACAACATGAAAGCCTCTTTTGCCAACATCATCTGGCAACTAAATGAGAGCAATACGAAGCTCTAGGCCGAGCGCAACCTGCTGATGTCAAAGATTGTCGGAAGTGCGGAGCAGCATGAGAAGACCACTGCCTTGTTGAAGAGGTCCGACGTCTTCGTCGAGAAACTTATGGACGAGAATGCCATGCTGTGCATCGAGCACAGAAGGCTGGTGGAGGAATCTGTGGATGCTCTCAAGCAGCATCTTGAGGACAAGAAAGAGCTCATCGCCGCTCGCCGCGGAGAATAGTTCCCGCGGCCTGCAGCAATGCATCAAGAAAGTAGAGATCAGCGAGCCAGATCATTGTCTTCATTCTTCTTTTTCCCTTGTGTATTTTGTGCGTTACCGCATGTGGCTTTTTTAATTATGTTCCTAAATATGTAAGAAAATTATTATCCACTGTCATCGTCCTTATATTCATCATTCCTGCTATAGGTCGCAATCGATGCTATATAGGTCCGTCGGATCTTACATCAAGATCCGTGCAAAACTTTCGTTTCAGATTTTCATTTTTCTCTCTTAAATCTCAGTCCAGTGAGACATATAGACACGCCTTAGAATAGGGGCTCGGGCGCCACTAATGAAGACGTTGGGAGGGAGGTGCGCGGTGGGTAACGGTCAAAGGGCTCTCCTCCTAATGAGCACGCGCAGGGGTCTGATCGCACGCCTCCCGTACTCAAATAACTACCCCGCACGACACCTCCTATCCAATAAAAAGTGGATGTGTGGCGGCACGTAATTGGTAAGTAGAACGCCCACGGTTTCAATAATACTTGTGTTTCCCATTTGTAACGTGACAACACTTGTTCCAAAATGACTTTGTTGATTGTTAATGTGTGAGCCTTCACAAATCGGACAAAAAAATTACCGCAGCATGTTGGTGCCATGTCATGACACCATGCCAAGTTTCATGATTTTCAGGCGTGTTTTGGATTTACAGGAATGAAAAAACCAAGTTTCTCAATCTTTCCAGCCGAGCCACGACGCCTAGATGTTTGAATTTCATTCCCATTTCTTGCATGGGACCTAGAAATTCACACAAAGACACATATTTGATTTTTGAACTAACTTTGGTGCGCTGGAGCATGTGCTTGTAGTTCAAATTTGAATTATGCACATTAAATGCCCAGAAAATCAATTAATGTATAAAAAAGGCCAAACGAACCCAAAATAATTCCAAAATTTAGCACAATACTTCTATTTGGTCTAATCTGCCTATGTTAAAAAATTAAGGGAGGAGAAGGCAATGTACGTATGTCGTTTTGCACACAGAGGTGACAAGTTCCCTCTCGGAACCACGAGCCTTCTTGAGGGAAGCTCCGGTTTGCAAGAAGCTTACACCAACGCTTGTCCCAATTCGGCCAAAAAATTTACCACAACATGTTGGTGCCATGTCATGACACCATGCCAAGTTTCATGATTTTTAGGCGTGTTTTGGATTTACAAGAATATAAAAACCAAATTTCTCAATCTTTCCGGCCGAGCCACGACGCCCAGATGTTTGAATTTCATTCCCATTTCTTGCATGGGACCTAGAAATGCACCCAAGGACACACATGTGATTTTTCAACCAACTTCGGTGCACTGGAGCATGTGCTTGTAGTTCAAATTTGAATTGTGCACATTAAATGCCCAGAAACTCAATTAATGTATAAAAAGGCCAAACGAACCCGAAATAATTCCAAAATTTAGCATGATACTTCTATTTGGTCTAATCTGCCTGTGTAAAAAAATTAAGGCGGGAGAAGGCAGTGTACGTATGTCATTTCGCACACAGAGGTGACAAGTTCCCTCTCGGAACCACGAGCCTTCTGGAGGGAAGCTCCGGTTTGCAAGAAGCTTACGCCAAAGCTTGTCCCAATTCGACCAAAAAATTGATCGCAGCATGTTGGTGTCATGTCATGACACCATGCCAAGTTTCATGATTTTTAGGCGTGTTTTGGATTTACAGGAATTAAAAAACCAAGTTTCTCAATCTTTCCGGCCGAGCTACGACGCCCAGATGTTTGAATTTCATTCCCATTTCTTGCATGGGACCTATAAATTCACCCAAGGACACACTTGTGAATTTTCAACCAACTTTGGTACAGTGGAGCATGTGCTTGTAGTTCAAATTTGAATTATGCACATTAAATGCCCAAAAACTCAATTAATGTATAAAAAGGCCAAACGAACCTGGAATAATTCCGAAATTTAGCATGGTACTTCTATTTGGTCTAATCTTCCTGTGTAAAAAATTAAGGTGGGAGAAGGCAATGTATGTATGTCGTGTCGCGCATGGAGATGACAAGTTCCCTCTCAAAACCACGAGCCTTCTTGAGGGAAGCTCCGGTTTGCCATAAGCTTACACCAAAGCTTGTCCCAATTTGGCCAAAAAAATTACCGCAACATGTTGGTGCCATGACATGACACTATGCCAAGTTTCATGATTTTTAGGCGTGTTTTGGATTTACAGGAATTAAAAAACCAAGTTTCTCAATCTTTTCGGCCGATCCACGACGCCCAGATGTTTGAATTTCATTCCTATTTCTTGCATGGGATCTAGAAATTCACCCAAGAACACACATGTGATTTTTCAACCAACTTTGGTGCACTGGAGCATGTGCTTGTAGTTCAAATTTGAATTATGCACATTAAATGCCCAGAAACTGAATTGATGTATAAAAAGGCCAAATGAACCCGGAATAATGCCAAAATTCAGCCTGGTACTTCTATTTGGTCTAATCTGCCTCTGTAAAAAATTAAGGCGGGAGAAGGCAGTGTACGCATGTCGTTTCGCACATGGAGGTGAAAAATCCCTCTCGGAACCAGGAGCCTTCTTGAGAGAAGCTCCGGTTTGCAAGAAACTTACACCAAAGCTTGTCCCAATTCAGCTAAAAAATTTACCGCAGCATGTTGCTGCCATGTCATGACACCATGCCAAGTTTCATGATTTTCAAGCATGTTTTGGATTATAGAAATTAAAAAACAAAGTTTCTCAATCTTTCCGGCCAAGCCACGACGCCCAGATATTTGAATTTCATTCCCATTTCTTGCATGGGACCTAGAAATTCACCCAAGGACACACATGTGATTTTTCAACCAACTTTGGTGCACTGGAGCATGTGCTTGTAGTTCAAATTTGAATTATGCACATTAAATGCCCAGAAACTTAATTAATGTATAAAAAAGGCCAAACGAACCCGGAATAATTCCAAAATTTAACACGATACTTCCATTTGGTCTAATATGCCTGTGTAAAAAACTTATGGTGGGAGAAGGCAGTGTACGTTTTGCACACGGCAGTGACACGTTCCCTCTAGGAACCACGAGCCTTCTTGAGGGAAGCTCCGGTTTGCAAGAAGCTTGCACCAAAGCTTGTCCTAATTCGGCCAGAAAGTTTACCGCAACATGTTGGTGCCATGTCATGACACCATGCCAAGTTTCATGATTTTCGGGCATGTTTGGATTTACAGGAATTAAAAAACCAAGTTTCTCAATCTTTTCGGCCAAGCCACGACACCCACATGTTTGAATTTCATTCCCATCACTTGCATGGGACCTATAAATTCACCCAAAGACACACATGTGATTTTTCAGCAAACTTTGGTGCATTGGAGCATGTGCTTGTAGTTGAAATTTGGATTATGCACATTAAATGCTCAGAAACTCAATTAATGCATAAAAAGGCCAAACGAGCCCGGAATAATTCCAAATTTAAACACGACACTCATGTACTAGTTGCATGTTCACTGTACGTAATTGTTCTAGCAATTCAAACACCATACTTTCCCTCTGTAACACCATTTCGTCTTTCAAAACATAATGAAAAAAATCTGGTATACCACAAACAGTTTACTAGAAAGAATCATGTGGGATGCGATATAAAATATCTTGGCGCACCGTCTTGTTTGGCTTACGCAGGAAAGTTCGTCGTCTACAGTCCACTGCCCCCGCTTGAACCACACTTGCGCGCCAGTTTCTCGCGGCACCGAGCGAATTTTTTTTGCCACCGCAGAAATATCTATCTCCCCACCCCCTCCTCCCACCAAAAGCCACAGTTCCACTATTGCTCCTTGCTCCAAGTTCAAACCTTCGCTGCTACTTTACTAGCAGCTTAGCCTCCTCGCTGGTGACCCTTCTTATTGCAGCGCCGGCTACCCTTCTTCTTGCAGAGCCGCCTCCTCGCCGGTGACCCTTCTTCTTGCAGCACCGCCTCCTCGCCGACGACCCTTCTTCTTGCTGCGCGACCTCCTCGCCGCTGACCCTTCTTCGTGCTGTGCGGCCTTGTCGATATGGTCTGGTAATACACACCCCACCCACACCATCCTCCTCCTTTCCCGTCCCACATTCCCCGACCGACGGCGCAACACCTTCCACCAAAAACACTGCCCCCTCCTCCAATTAAGCATCACCCATAGCCATTTTGCATGCAGTATAACATGGAGCTCAGTAGCATGCGGCCGCACGCGCGCACGAGGTCGCTATGGCTGCCATGCGTGTCGACCGCCAGATCTTGGAGGAGCACCTTGTCTTTGAGGCCACCATCGACACCGCCATGCGGTGGTCTACTTTAAAATAAAGTTCGTGCTGTTTTCTTGAGGCCACCACCAGTGCCTTCTAGTGATTTGTCCTCTATAATGTTAATATGCAATCTGATGTTTAGTTAGCAGTTTGGTCCTCTGAAATGTAATGTTCAGTTAACACTTTGGTCCAACAATTGCTACATTGTGTAGTACCGTTCTCAAGCATTCTTTGTTTTGTTAACTGTCTTATCTTCTAGTACATGTTTCTATTTTGCAATGTTGTGCTCAGTTAACTATTTTGGTTCATTTGGTCTGTTGTCCATTTAACTGTTTGGTTCAGTTCTGCAATTTGATTTTCATTTGCTGTGGGTACAATTTTGTATTGTTATGCATATGACGCCAATCGAATTTGGCTGTACTCAATACATATTATACTGATAGTATGGCAACTCTTAGTTAACCTGATCTTCCTTATGTGTGTTGCAGGGAAACAATGGGAGACACTGCGGTTTACCATCGAGGTTTGTTCAAGCAGGGTCCTTTGGCTAACAGCACATTATTGTGCAGTTGTAGGAATCATTCTAATATTTAGGTTTCTTACATTTTGGTCTTGCACATGTAGGTCCTGCTGTCAAAGGCTTAGACCCACTGTTTGACCCATTTTGCATACGGGGAAATGAGATGTCCATGAATATCAGTCAAGTCAAGAAACTCAGAAAGATTGTTAGGATGAAGGAACTTGCGATGAATAACAGCAAGATCTTTGTTTGCCCAATGAAGAAGACATCGGTCAACTATAGGATGGTACTAACTCTTTTACCTTGTTTTTACCCCTTGCACCATTTCAAAATTTATAACAACGATTTATGCATAGCTTTGTTTTCAGCACTTTTCAAAGCAGTTCAACGATGATTACCTCTCAAACCACCTGCATGGTCAAGAAGCGAGGAAGGTATTCATTCAACACCCACGGTACAATATTGAAGTCTCGCTGAAGAGGACAAA
This sequence comes from Triticum aestivum, assembly GCF_018294505.1. Taxonomy (NCBI): domain Eukaryota; kingdom Viridiplantae; phylum Streptophyta; class Magnoliopsida; order Poales; family Poaceae; genus Triticum; species Triticum aestivum. The sequence continues at coordinate 312,514,457 of NC_057800.1, read as the reverse complement.
GGTTGGGTGGGCAATTATCCATAGCCACTGGCCTAACGTTGCAAGGAAATTCAACATCACTGAATGCTCAATATTTTCCTTCTGCTTCTGCAGTTTCCCAGATGAGATTCATCTGTCTATTTACCGTGTACGATGCTACATTCCAAAGGTTTTTGATGATGCATGTGAAACTTGGTGCTGTTGTGTAATGGCTTAACCGAGTGTCGAAGCTATCTGATGTAATTCGATTATGAAATCCTGGTTGCTGTTATATAGATATGAACTATCTGTTGTGTTTTATAAGAAATATCAGTTTGATTAGTACACAAATTATCAATAATAGGCTAATTACCTGCTTATTAGGGTTTTCTATTGCAGACAGCTACTCAGACAACACCGTGGGCGATGAACTCAAACAACCCACACGGTTTCTAGAAAGTAGGCGTGTTTAATCAACTAACAATCACACACGGCTTCCGGCAGTGAACTGTTTGTGTTAGGCCACCTTCCACAAACGTTTCCACACAAAGAACTGTGTGTGATATACATACCAACGGAAATGTTTTTCTAGGATTCACCGTGTGGGATGTACATACCTACGGAAATGTTTTTCTCAGATTACCATGTGGGGTGTACATACCTACAAAAATGATTGGGTTTCGAATGCCTCACCTGATCACACACGAGCTCATTTGGTGTCCCAGGAGGGCCTATCCCCGATGATTTCTGGGTTGTGTGGGAAGGACCCCCCTATCGCCCGCACTCACTTGGCGATGGTTCCAAATGCCATCGCGGAAAGGGGTTAAAAACCGTTTGTATAGCACATCGTTGTACCAGTGATGTAATGCACCTGCTACTTTTCAAAGATGTATGACTTCTATATTCTCTAACTTTTGTGAAAACATTGTTGAGGTTTTCATGGATGAGTTCTCTGTTTATGGGAAGTCTTTTGATGATTGTTTAAGCAATCATGAACGAGTTTTGCAGAGATGTGAACAAACAAATCTTGTCTTGAATTGAGAGAAGTGCCACTTTATGGTTAATGAAGGCATTGTCTTGGGTCATAAAATTTCTGAAAGAGGTATTAAAGTGGACAAAGCTACGGTTGATGAAATTGAGAACATGCCATGTCCTAAAGATATAAAAGGTATTCATAGTTTCTTAGGTCATGCTGGTTTCTATAGAAGATTTATCAAAGACTTTTCTAAAATTTCTAGGCCTCTTACGAATCTTTTGTAAAAGGATATTCCTTTTCCTTTTGATGATGATTGTTTAGAAAGCTTTGAAACACTTAAGAAAGGCTTAATTTCTGCACCTATTGTTCAACCACCTGATTGGAAATTGTGTTTTGAAATTATGTGTGATGCTAGTGATTATGTTGTTGGTGCTGTTCTAGGACAAACAGTTGATAAGAAACTAAATGTTATTCATTATGCAAGTAAAACTCTAGACACTGTTCAACGAAACTATGCTACTACTGAAAAAGAATTCTTAGCAGTGGTGTCGGCGATATACCCCGCGATATGACCCGGCCAGATGTATGACCCGGCAGGACTTGGCGACTCATTGGTGACCCGCCCTGACTTGGCGACTCACTAAGTGACCCGCCCGGATCTCTCCAATCACTGATGACCCGGCCGAACAGGGTGACTCATTGGTGACACGGCCGGCGGGTCAGAGGAGTGACAAGACCCGGAGGCCCAGTAGGCGGTTCATGGAAGGCCGACTCGTGTTATGGTGGACCGGCTTAAGATGAAAGCATAAGGAATATTCCCTTACAAAGGAAGCAAGATTAGGACTCCACTTGTAATAGAGCAATCCTAGTCCTATTAGGACTCCACATGTAACTCGCTCCTCCAACTTATATAAGGAGGGCCAGGGCACCCCAAGAGGGACAAGTTTGACAAGTTAGGTTTAGACAGACAAGTCAATAGCTCTCGAGATACAGCACCCTTGTAATTGTGATCATCATCTTCAATATCAATGAAGCAGGATGTAGGCTTTTACCACTACCGTGAGGGGCCGAACCTGGGTAAAATCTCACGTCTCTCGTCCCGCTCAACCCCTCTCAAGCTACCACATAGATGCGTTGGCCTCATGACTAAGTCCTTTTCATGAGGACATCTGCCGTGACAAATCCACGACAGTTGGCGCCCAGCATGGGGCTGCGCACGGTGGTATTGAGTTCCTAAGAATGGCTGCAATGAGACAACCCACCATGTACTCCTACATGGCCTCTCACCGCTACCTTTACCAAATCGTGTTCACACACTTAGCTCTCAACGGTAGGACATGTTCACCACATTCCAATTCATCCCCCATGAATCAGACCTGACTCAACTCTAAGAAGTAGCAGGCATGACAAACAGGCACGAATGTGTAGGCACATCAGGGCTCAAACAACTCCTACTCATGCTAGTGGGTTTCATCTATTTACTGTGGCAATGATAGGTGATGCAGAGGAAAACGGGTTCAACTACCGCAGCATGTAATAGTTGAATCGTTGTTGTCCTAATGCAGTAAAAGAGAGCAAGAGCGAGAGAGTGGGATTGTATCAGAATGAACAAGGGGTTTTTGCTTGCCTAGCACTTGTGAAGATAGTATAACTCTTCATCGGTGTCATCGATCACATCGTCGGAACCACGTCTATCGAGAGGGGACAAACACCGGCAAACAAGGAAGAACACAATCAATGCAATGCAACAATATGATGTATGATCATGACATGGCAACATGCTGGTGTTTGGGCTAATGCATCTAGCAACCAGATTAAATGAAGTTGGTTTGAACCAAAGGTTCAAATTCAAACTCCATGTAAGGCATTTCAAATGCCATTTATTGATTTGTCCAATTCAGCAGCTATAAGTTGTTCTAACATGCATGAAACCAGTACAGATGGATAGATTGGATTTTTCTGATCATTTTTCATATATAATTTGTCTCATTTGGAGTTACGGTTGATTTAATATGATTTTTAGAAGTTTTGGATATTTTCTAAATTAAATAAATCATTTCTGATTTTTTTTAAATCCCAGAAAACAATTACAGCGTCAGCTCTATGTCATGCTGACCTCAGCAGGTCAACAATAGTGGTCTAGGTCAAACCTGACCAGTGGGGTCCACTGGTCAGTGACACAGTGCTATTCAGTGTCAATGATAGGTGGGTCCTGTCAACGGCCACGTCAGCGAGTTCAATGCTGACGTGTGGGGCCACTGTGTTTAGATTAAACTTAAACTATTTTTGTTAGCTGGTTAGTTAGGCAGTGGGGATCGCATGTCAGCGAACCAGGGGGTTAGTTAGTGGGTCATTAGCCACTAATGACATTGCCACGTCAGTACGCTGGAGTTGAATGCCGGCGAGCAAACCCGACGGCGGAGGATCGCCAGAGTTGCTCAGGACGGCGATACAGGGGTCGGCTTGATGCGCTGGAGGTGCCAGAGCGACGCCCATCCTCGCGCGCATCCAGGGGATCATGCGGGAGGCTGCGGGGTGGCCGGAGACGATGGCCACGACAACCATGGCGGTGGCCGGAGCTCGGCTAGATGCGGGTGCGGGGCTGCAGTGTGCTAGGGGAGGATCTAATGAGCTAGGTGGCATCCACGGGCCACCAGAAGCACGCTGGTGCCACGGGTTCGAGCGTAGGGGCTCGGGTCAAGAAAGCTAGGCGGCCATGGCGGACGGCGGTGCTCGGGCATGTGGGCAAGGGTACTACGACACGAAAACGAGCAAAAAGAAGGAGGGGAAACATAGTGGAGCTCACAGCGGGGTCATTGGCAGTCTCATTAGACTCGGGGAGGCCTCTGCGACAGCGAATTCGACGACTGCGTCTGGTGGCTGAGGTGGCGAGGAAGATGACTAGCGACGCTGGAGGGCCTTCGGCATTTCTTGGTGCGATGAGGAGGTGCAGCGAGATACGGACGATCTCGGGATCATGGTGGCATGTCGTTTTGTCATCGGTGGCCACGCGGGCGGCAGCGGTGGCCGGTGGGCTCCCGGGTGGTCGCGGGGAGCAGGGGCTACAGAGCAAGAGAGGCAGCAGAGAGGCGGGGGAGTGAGGGAGAATGTGATGGGCGTCTCCAGGTGCTCGAACGAGGGCGGGGGCGAAAGCAGGAGGTGGAAGCAGGAGGTGGAGCTCGGTTGCGCGCGCGTCGACGGCTTCGTCCTCCTGGCAGAAGCCAGGAGACGACTGACAAGGTGGGTTGGTGGGTTGGGCCAACTGGGCCAGCTCCAGGTAAGAAAGGTTAGGTTTCTCTCTTTTTACTTTTTGTTTTTTTCTATTTTTTTATTTATTCATTTTGCCACTGATTCAAATTCAAAAGAAATTCAAAAACAAGGCAAAACCTTCTGAATATTTTTATGTTGCCATTATGGACTTTTCCAAAGGCACATAAATAACTTCAGGGCCTCTTGAATTATATTCTATGTACAATGAATATAATCCAAAACTCAAATACTTATTGATTTAATTTCAAAGTCCCAAAAGAATTCCTTCAAAAATGTTCGTACATTTTGGTTTGATATATAGCTCTGGCCAAAATTCTCAGACCTTTAAAAGGAACATTTTGGAATCATTGAATGCATTTTTAGGGTTATTTGCACTTCTTTTAATTTAATTTTTGAGGCTTTCAAATTTCCTCAATTCAAGTTTCTTGAATTTAAACATGATGCATGGATGCAATGCCACTATCTGCAACCAAATTCTAGGGTTGTGACAACTCACCCCCACTAAACAAGAATCTCGTCCCGAGATTCGAGACGTGAGGTAAGAAGAAATGAGGTCACAAACTACCACAATCTTCTCGATCCAACTTGCACTGCTTTTAGAGCGTTGATTCGATCAACATCATTGTCTCAATGTCTTGCTCTGAGAACTCCAACCAACATGGCAACAAGGGGAAAGGGAAAACTCTAGAGGGATCGATCTTCTCGAAGATCGGTTAACTCAGGATCAACTCATGGAGTGAGACATAGCAACATGTCTCAAGCTGAGACACGAAGCACACATCCAGAAGGATGGAAGAAACAGATGACGAAGGTTCAAGTTGGTAGGAAACAATTACACGCTTGAGTAAGATGGTGCATGGTTTCAACATAGCGAGGAGATAGTTGCCATGATTTCATAACGTGACACCTTAGGGAGGTGACTCGTAGAGCTATTTTCTTAAGTGCCAAAAAGAATTACTTTTGATACAAAGATCATTGAAACTCTTTATACCAGCCTAAGGCAATCACCATCGATCTTTTGAAGGAGTTCGAAAGAATGACATGCTCGGACTAGAATGGGTGATGTGGACTACCTTGTTGAAGACAACGTAATGGATGATCTTTTCTTATCACCGGAAATGGAAGGGAACCATGGTAGGACCACTTATGAAGACGATCCTGAACATCAATTACTGAGAGGGGCAGCCCATGGGAGATTGGCACAATGGCGGTGCAAGCTGAGAACAAGAAGCAAATGTTGGGAATGTTCCAACCATCATATCTGCCTCAGATTCAGATCTAGTTGGTAACAGAATATTTTAGATAACATGTCTGAAAAGGAAAGGTTGCAACACAAATTGACGAGACGACGTTGCAAGATTCTCGAGAAACAAACTATGATAGTAAGCTCCAAAACATGAGCTGGCTCTGCTACATACCTATGAACACGCTGTCCAAGACAAGCATGACCACATAGTAGTCTTATAATAAAACACTATCGAGTTCAAGTGGGGAACCATCATTGCGGATAACGAAGTCCTTGATTAAGCCCGGGTTAGCTCTTAAAAATGAACTTCTTCTCCTTGAACAAATCAATCAGTGGCTTGGTGTGCTAGGAAACACATATGGAGTGGAGGCGGCCAACCTATCAAACCATAGAGTACTTCGCACATATGCGTGACTAACTTGGGATGATTCCATAGGAAGCAAAAGCAATCTTTCTCATATTCACGGAGGCAACTTGCATAGACTGCGCATGAATTCGAGGAAGTCACTTCCATCCAAGCATAAGCTTCATGAACGGAACACGAAAGCATTGCTTACAATGTTTCCAACACTAATTTAGATTTTCAACATGAATCATGGACAAGATGAAATTATTGTCAATGGGCTCAACAACAAACCATCCAGGCTTCCATATAGATGGAATTCCATAATTAAGTGAACACGGTGATAGCATTGGTCAGACCAAAGGATGTAATGGTGTATGCCCAAGGGATCAACCACGAGTAAGACAACATTACGAACATCGTTGGTTCTGATTTGATTTGAGGATAGCCCACACTCAAATCAAAGTTTGGACAAGACAATAGATCCAACAACTGATCGCGAGGACCAATTGGTGAAGATATCCTCTTTCTTCAACACACACACACAAACACAAAGATATCCCTTCAGAATGAACTAAGTTAGGCAAAGCTTTTATCTTCCAACTTTCCAACTTGTTGTTTAACTTAACCAACTAGCTCAGGAGTATCCAACATGGATCCTTGGAGGAGTGGTTTACAAGAAACTAACTTGATCATGAACTCAACATAGCGGTCAGGTGACAACCTGGTAACACTTCCGATAAGATATTCGGAAATTCACGAACCATCGATATGTTACTAAGCTCGAGAACAATCTTGCTTTTCAAGGCAAGACGACATGATTAGAAGAGCAAGGGATGGATACAGTCCTAACTCATTGATCGAAGAGTGCACCAGGAAAAACGGACTAGGTAGGATGATCAATCTCAGGGTGGTGATTCAGTAACCAACACACTAAGAATGATATTAGTGTCCATAAGTACCAAGCAACATGGTTGCTAGGAGTATAGATTTCACACATCATGGTTCACTTGTCGGCATTCTGGTTACAACAACACGGGACCTAGGAATGAATAATGATGGAGAGAAGTATCACTGCATCAAGAGTTCATAAGAGGTGGTGTAATTCTCATGAAATTCCTGACATAAAGATGGTAGTACTCAGGGTACAACAGAATCAAAAGCTGGATTGGCATTTTATCTACGGAATACAACTACTTTGAACCAATCCTGGATATGGATGAGGTACTGGAGTTTGTTTTCCTAGTCATTCTGGAATAGAATGGCTTGACGGACCACAAGAAATAATAGACTTTGATGAACGAATGCAATGATATACCCTCGACTATCAATTGATAGACGAAGGTCAGAAACAACTAAGGAGGGACAACTCAAGGAACATACGATTTTCTGAGTTGTGGATGCATAGATTAGTATGTCGAGCGAAGCTCAACATTTCTTCCGGATAACCCATGCGGAAAGGTAGAACTGGCAGATTCACAATGTAAAATGGAGAACTCATCAAGAGCACTCTAGTTGTGATCTTTTGTTTCAAAAGAACTTCTGCCATAAGCAGTTCATGGTATTTGGAAGAAGGAAATACCACAGACCTCGAGGACTAATGCAAAGGTTACTAATAAACTAAAGGAACGAGCAAACACTATCAACGAGAAGTGAGTAGAGTGATTCTTGGGTTCAAGAACCCAGAAATAGAATACCTACATACAAAATAACATCACAGGATGCTTTCGAGAATGATGGCCATAATCATCACACTGGTAATACCAAACATGGCTAGATTACTAGGTGGTCCTCTAAGACACCTAGGTTCATAATAATAGCTTCAACATATATGTCGAGGCAATGGAGTATCTCAACCCACTGGTTAGTGTGGTTAATCCGGCCCAAAGGAACATCGGGAACATAAAGAAGGGAGTTGCAAATGCATCGGACTATTTAGAAACCTGGGATGCATAACGACTATAAATGTTCAAAATGATTTGAGACATCCTGCAAAAATGGTGGCATAACCACTCAACATCACAATATCAAGGTTCTGAGGCCAGCTATGAACATATGGAAGTAGTAGGAAATGAACTGAGGCTTGAACTCAACAATCCTAGGCAACTACGGTTTAGTAACATGTCATCCTGAGAGATAGAAGAGAAGCCTAGTTCTTAACCCCGTAGAAAAGATAAGATGACTCGGATCAGAAGGTCGTGAGGATAAGGAGTAAAAAGAGCCTTACATTCCCATCCACAATCAATTCCCTTATATAACTAAAGCATTTCTAGACACGACTTCGACCAGCTTGGCTTGGTAATCCTACAGGCAGTTAGGCTCTAATACAAAAGCTGTCAAGACCCCGATTCCAAGTCACATCTATCTAGCCGGTAACACCTCATATCACTTTGCGGCCTCACGCACGGTGTTCCCATGGGTGTCACCTTACCATGGCCCGGGAACGTTTGCGCCTTTTGGCTCACGTATATGATAGTGTCGCTAGCATCCATATGACAGAGAACCCGAGCCGACATGACTAGTCGTGAACCCAAAGTGGCACTAACTTACGGGGACAGGCATACATGAATCAACATTGAGCATGTCGGTCAGCAGTGTGCGAATCTGGGCTGTAGCACTGGGCTAACAGGACTCCGGTGAACCGGGCTGTAGCAGGCTAGGCAGGACTCCGGATGTCACCGCATGACATTTCCCCGAAGGGACAGACACAGGAACGAAGTGAATCACATGCCGGCCAGTCAAGTGTTCCGAAGCAGTAGTGCTGGGCTAGTAGGACTCCGGTGAACCGGGCTGTATCGGACAACTAAGGCTCATGGAAGCACAACACTACATTTCCCCATAAGAGAGGCTACCAAGGATAAACAACTAGGTTGTTGGATCCCACACATACCAAGCATTTCAATCATACACACAATATGCTCGATATGTGTAAATACAACATGGCATCACAACACCGAATCAAAGTATTTATTCATTAGGCTTCGAGGAGCGAGATATTACAAACATGGGTCTCATGACCCAACATACAGAGCATACAAGCAACAAGCACATGCGGAAGCTTAACTTGCCTGAGTACAGACAACTACAAATGAAGAAGGCTGAGAAGCCTGACTATCTACAAGACCCTCCCAAGGGTACAAGATCGTAGCTGAGGTAACGAGCTAAACGTCGAAGTCCATGCGGCACTACTAGTGAGACTGAAGTCTCTCTGCAAAACATAAATTAAGCAAATGTGAGTACAAATGTACCCAGCAAGACTTACATCAGAACTAGCTACATATGCATCAGTATCAAGAAAGGGGTGGTGGAGTTTAACTGCAGCAAGCCAGCTTTGTCTCGGTGGCTATCCTGAACTACGACTGCAAGTAACTCTTTTGAGGTGGCGCACACGAGTCCACATATTCACCATATCAATACACCACTATGGATCCACTCCCGTCTCCCTACGAGAACACCATCGATAGCACTCACGCTTATCTTGCGCATTTTAGAGTATCCACTTTCACTTGTCTATGAACTATGCAAGGGGTCCAAGTTTCCATATCCGAGGAATCCAACTATTCGAATAGATAATGATAACCCTGCAGGGGTGTACTTCTTCACACATGCTCTCACCACTTATCACCATGTACATGTCATGTATCTCGGCAACCTTCAAGCGGAAGCCTGGTGAGGGTGTCGGCCATGACCTAACTAACCACACAAGTCTCTCGTCCAGGTTTATCGCCTATTCGGGTTCCATCCGCAAGGAGATCAGGCTGAGGTGTCGCTCACGGCCCCAAACAATGTGTACAGGGTTCCCAAGCCCACCATCTGGGTGCCACTTGGTACACCGGGCCACTGTGCCTAGTCTTTCCCAAGCCCACCTGTACCGGGTGCCACTTGGTAGACTACTAACACTACCTACAAACACCAGAAACTAGTTGCAACTCCTGGACAGATATCGAGTTGATTAATAAGTCGAGAGGGGTCGAGTTACCGGAACCCAATGTGTGGTAGTAACTGTTCATGGATCACAAACACATAACTCAGTTCCTAAGAACGGCTGCAATGAGACAACCCACCATGTACTCCTACATGGCCTCTCACCGCTACCTTTACCAAATCGTGTTCACACACTTAGCTCTCAACGGTAGGACATGTTCACCACATTCCAATTCATCCCCCATGAATTAGACCTGACTCAACTCTAAGAAGTAGCAGGCATGACAAACAAGCACGAATGAGTAGGCACATCAGGTCTCAAACAACTCCTACTCATGCTAGTGGGTTTCATCTATTTACTGTGGCAATGACAGGTGATGCAGAGGAAAAGGGGTTCAACTACCGCAGCATGTAACAGTTGAATCACTGTTGTCCTAATGCAGTAAAAGAGAGCAAGAGCGAGAGAGTGGGATTGTATCAGAATGAACAAGGGGGGTTTTGCTTATCTGGCACTTCTGAAGATAGTATAGCTCTTCATCAATGTCATCGATCACATCGTCGGAACCATGTCTATCGAGGCGGGACAAACACCGGCAAACAAGGAATAACACCATCAATGCAATGCAACAATATGATGTATGATCATGACATGGCAACATGCTGGTGTTTGGGCTAATGCATCTAGCAACCAGATTAAATGAAGTTGGTTTGAACCAAAGGTTCAAATTCAAACTCCATGTAAGGCATTTCAAATGCCATTTATTGATTTGTCCAATTCAGCAGCTATAAGTTGTTCTAACATGCATGAAACCAGTACAGATGGATAGATTGGATTTTTCTGATCATTTTTCATATATAATTTGTCTCATTTGGAGTTACAGTTGATTTAATATGATTTTTAGAAGTTTTGGATATTTTCTAAATTAAATAAATCATTTCTGATTTTTTTAAATCCCAAAAAACAATTACAGCGTCAGCTCTACGTCATGCTGACCTCAGCAGGTCAACAACAGTGGTCTAGGTCAAACCTGACCAGTGGGGTCCACTGGTCAGTGACACAGTGCTGTTCAGTGTCAATGACATGTGGGTCCTGTCAACGGCCATGTCAGCGAGTTTAATGCCGACGTGTGGGTCCACTGTGTTTAGATTAAACTTAAACTATTTTTGTTAGCTGGTTAGTTAGGCAGTGGGGCCGGCATGTCAGTGAGCCAGAGGGTTAGTTAGTGGGTCATTAGCCACTAATGACATTGCCATGTCAGTACGCCGGAGTTGAACGCCGGCGACCAAACCCGACGATGGAGGATCGCCGGAGTTGCTCGGGACAACGATACAGGGGTCGGCTCGATGTGCTGGAGGTGCCAGAGCGACGTCCATCCTCACGCACATCCAGGGGATCATGTGGGAGGCTGCGGGTTGGCCGGAGACGATGGTGACGGCAACCATGGCGGTCGCCGGAGCTCGGCTAGATGCGGGCGCGGGGCTGCAGTGTGCTAGGGGAGGATCTAATGAGCTAGGTGGCATCCACGGGCCACCAGAAGCACGCTGGTGCCACTGGTTCGAGCGGAGGGGCTCGCGGTCAATAAAGCTAGGCGGCCATGGCGGACGGCGGTGCTCGGGCATGTGGGCGAGGGTACTACGACGCGGGAACGAGCAAAAAGAAGGAGGGGAAACGGAGTGGAGCTCACAGCGGGGTCGTTGGCGGTCTCATTGGATTCGGGAAGGCCTCTGCGGCGGCGAATTCGACGACAGCGTTTGGTGGCCGAGGCAGGGAGGAAGATGACTGGCGACGCGGGAGGGCCTCCGGCCTTTCTTGGTGCGATGAGGAGGTGCAGCGAGATACGGACGATCTCGGGAGCACGGTGGCGCGTCGTTTTGTCGTCGGTGGCCACGCGGGCGGCAGCGGTGGCCGGTGGGCTCTCGGGTGGTCACGGGGAGCAGGGGCTAGAGAAGGATAGAGGCAGCAGAGAGGCGGGGGAGCGAGGGAGAATGTGATGGGCGTCTCCCGGCGCTCGAACGAGGGCGAGGGCGAAAGCAGGAGGTGGAGCTCGGTTGCACGCGCGTCGACATGGTGTCGTCCTCCTGGCAGAAGCTAGGAGACGACTGGCAAGGTGGGTTGGTGGGTTGGGCCAACTGGGCCAGCTCCAGGTAAGAAAGATTAGGTTTCTCTCTTTTTACTTTCTGTTTTGTTTTGTTTTTTTATTTATTCATTTTGCCACTGATTCAAATTCAAAACAAATTCAAAAACAAGGCAAAACCTTCTGAATATTTTTATGTTGCCATTATGGACTTTTCTAAAGGCACATAAATAACTTCAGGGCCTCTTGAATTATATTCTATATACAATGAATATAATCCAAAACTCAAATACTTATTGATTTAATTTCAAAGTCCCGAAATAATTCCTTCAAAAATGTTCCTACGTTTTGGTTTGATATATAGCTCTGGCCAAAATTCTCAGAACTTTAAAAGGAACATTTTGGAATCATTGAATGCATTTTTAGGGTTATTTGCCCTTCTTTTAATTAAATTTTTGAGGCTTTCAAATTTCCTCAATTCAAGTTTCTTGAATTTAAACATGATGCATGGATGCAATGCCACTATCTGCAACCAAATTCTAGGGCTGTGACATTCGCCTCGGCCTCCGCCGCCGCCGACAGCCCGCGGGTGTGGGTACGGCTTCGAGTCTCTGGCAGCCTCAGCCCGCCTCGTTGCGGATCGCCTGCGACACCTCCAGACCTCGCTCTCCAATTGCCGCTCCGGCCGCGCCCACCTCAAGTCGCCGACCGCCTCAGTCTCCGATCTGAGCCGCCGGGCGCTTTCACCTCCGGGGAGCTGAGCCGCCCCGAGTCTCCGATGCCTTCGTCCTCGTGTGCCTCGTGCCTTAGTGGCCATCTCACCCATACGGAGAGCCGCCAAGCCACCGCGCCTCGAGCCGACCCGGCGTCGCAGCCATATCCGCCGTGGCTTTGAGCCGGCCCTGCGCCCACGCACCTCTGCAGCTGTGCTAGCCTTAGTCACCGCCCCGAGCCGCCCACGGCTGCGCCATCTCCATCTCTGTTTTTCCACTGCTATCAGACGAGTCTCTTGCAATTGACGTCCTTTTTTTGCTTCTATGTGAGTTGCCGTGCCGGGTTGCGCTTGTCTCAAGCTGCCCATTCCGCCTCGCCGCGGATCGCCTCCACCGCCGTGCGCCCGATCCGCCGTGGTTGTTTCCACGTCAGGTCTCAGCTCATTGTTCGCCTGCTGAGCCACCGGCCACTTATGCCTGCGAGTTGCTTCTGCTGGGTAATTATGAAACACATGAAAGAAGTGGTGAATGGCTTCCACAAATGAAGGGATCTTCAAGACGTTGAACGGCAAGATAATTCTGGAGGATTTAATATCTGTTATGGTACTGAGAAAGATGCAGCACTATTTAGCTGCAGTTGATTGACTTATCAGGAAAAAGACACTGGAATTCTGGAAAAGGAATGCTGCACATTGTAACTTGAAAATGCAGGTGAAGCTTAAAATGAATTCGCCAGTTCCATGGGATGGCACATGCCTGCACTACAAGATTGAGAGGATCACCAACAATTGAAGGCCTTGTACCACGGAGAAACTGAGAAGAAAAGAATAACGAAAGGAGTGGAACACGCAGAGATGCCAAATCTTGCTATCATTTAACGCTTGATTCCATCATTCAAAACAGTCGAAGGAACAACAAATACTGCTTTTGTATGTCAGAAAAAGTGCTAATGTTGGTTTTAACTTTCCCTCAAGGGTTAAGGGATACTGCAATCGCACGCGTTGAGTTACTCCCGCGTGGTTTCGTCTGGAGCTGCCACACTTTTGGGCCGCCGTCTACTTCAGAATAAAGGCCTTACCTTGGGGCATCTATGGTCTCACCTTGAGCCGTTTTTTACTGCTACAAACCACTGCCTCTGCTGAGATCTTGAGAGATTGGCTAAATTGGTATTGAAATTACTGGAGGATATCCTCATCCTTTATATACGGATCATCTATCGCCCAGACAAATCAGGTGAATCTTGTCCAGTCAATTTTTTATTGATGCATTTTATCTTTTGAGAACAATTACTCTCGTCTGTGATATCTCTTGTGCAGAAAAATTCTTCATTGCAAAAGTGGATTTACATCACGTTATCAAACGCCAAGGACATACCTTTTATACTACGGTCACATATGAATAATCTCAAGTCAACTCCTCGAGTCTCCTTGAAACTCATGGGCTACAATGATATGACTTGGCAAAGTTGCCAGTTTCAGTGAATTCAAGAACTCCGGGTCATTGGAGGGAAAAATAATCCGGCCCCGGAGGCTACTGCCCTATTGGCGAAAATCTAAAGGCCGTTAGAAAATTTCCGGCTTAAAAAGAAGGATTCCAGTTCAAAATCCGGTTCAAGGGAATCTGTCTCCCACAAAGCGCTGAAGCTCTCAATATCCGGTTTAAAATCCGGCTCAAGGGAAATCTGTCTCTCACAAAGCTTTGAAGCTCTCATTGTCTGGTTTAAAATTCTGGTTTAAAAAGAATTCATCCGTCGTAAGTTCGAGTTCTCAGAAAAATTAAAGGTTGCCAAAGAGAACTTGCTGCCATGATGCATGGTTCAAACATGGGTATCCTGCCTTATGGGCTTATCTACAGATGGTCACTTGGGGGCTTCCTGCTCATATTTGAAGCATAGTTGTGAATATCCCTCTTGATTGGCTCAATGCCACACTTATGGTCACTTGGGGGCTTCCTGCTCATATTTGAAGCATAGTTGTGTATATCCCTCTTGATCGGCTCAATGCCACACTTATGGTCACTTGGGGGCTTCCTGCTCATATTTGAAGCATAGTTGTGAATATCCCTCTAGATCGGCTCAATGCCACCCTTATGGTCACTTGGGGGCTTCCTGCTCATATTTGAAGCATAGCTGTGAATATCCCTCTTGATCGGCTCAATGCCACAAACCACTTGGGGCTTCCTGCTCATTGATCATAGCTGTGAATATCCCTCTTGGTCCATCTCATATGCCATGGTTACAAATCATGTGGGGTTTGATAACCTGGACTAGTTTCGGACTATAACTCGCCAATATATGATAATTATGTGTTTGGAGTTCTGGCTCTAAGCTTTGGGATGTTATCCCTTACTACCTTTGGCTTTGTAAGCCGACGGTACAAATCAATTGAATAGGGTGTTGCGCTCTCCATCTTTGGGTTATAACCCTTACTGCACAGTTATGATAAGCCGGCAGTATGAGCAAATATCACAGGTATGATATTTTGTTATGATTATAGAAGGTTGTGATTAAACTGATCTTGGATTTGTACATTAAGTCGCTAGTATATTTTGAATTGCGCTATTGGAATTGTGAGCTTATATATCATTGGATTGTTACCTTAACTGGATATGGAAATGTAAGCCGGTAGTATAAGTTAATTCTGCAGGTATGTTTCCTTGTTATATGAATATGCGAGGTTTGATAACCCGCCTTGGCTTTTAACATTAAGTTGCTAGTATGTTTAGGCTTGAATGACATTAATGCTAGTCTTTTCTATAATTGCATAAGGCTATATTATCCTTGGGTTGTTACCCGCCCTAGATTTTGATGTTAAGTCGCCAGGGCATATCTTGTTTAAACTTTGTGCAGGATATGCAGAGCGATGGCTTACATAAATGATTAAGTTTAAATCCCATCATCAAAGGTTAAAATTGGTGTTTCAAAAGGATTATTAGTTCTTGCTTTTTACAAAGGCTATAAGTCGCTGGGTTACAAAAATCCTAGATTACAATGGATGCGCATTAAGTGGCCATTGGCCAGGAGCCACTGAGTATTTAAACTCCGGATTTATTTGTCAACCGATAAGGTATTCAAATCTTTAATAGCCAAACTTGGCTGGATTGTCATAATGATATTGAATGATTACGATTTTCATATTGGATTATATTATTCAAATTTTGAATAGCCAACACGGCTAGATTTTTATTATGGTTATGAATAACCACTATTATGGTTGAGTTTTCAAAGTCGCTTCAGTGCAATGGCTATTATTTTATCAATGGATATGATTTATTCTATAATGGAAGGAATAGTCCCGAGTCGCTGCAGGCTTACGACCCGACACTTGGGGGCTACATTATTCAAGTTGAGATTACATCAAATATGCAAGTCCCATGTCATCGCCAGCATGCACCATGGCACTTGGGGGCTAATGCAAAGTCATTTTTTGCTCACTTTATTGAAGACCCGACTCATCACATCGCAATGAGACGGCCATTGGGGGCTACTAATTGCTCCTGTCAAAAATTCAAGGTACACAAGTTAAATCCATTATATTGAAGGGTCCATTGCTCAATTGGTAAAGCACAAGGCTCTTAACCTTGTGGACGTGGGTTCAAGCCCCATAATGGAGGCTACATCATATGATGTTATTTTCAATGAAGTACATATAAAGTCCCAACTCAGTATTATCTTACTGAGCCGGCCCTTGGGGGCTACACGTTGCTGCTCAAGTCTATATGAACATATCCACAAAGTCCCTTCTCATTATTGCATAATGACCTGGCCCTTGGGGGCTACACTGGTTGAAGTTTTTATGAGCATAAGGCAATTACAAGTCCCAGGTTGCTGCAAGCATGACAACCTGGCACTTGCGGGCTACATATGTGGAATATTCAGTTTTGACTAGTGATTGAGATGAACAACCTGTATTTCTTCAAGGTTGCAACATTTATATCAAATCAAGTCTTAAGTTGTTACTATGCTCCCTTCTTAAGATTTGGGGGCTAAAAGTGATATGCATATAAGGTAGGTACATTTTCAAGCTTGATGTTAACAAAAATTATGACCCGGTGCCATCAATATTAACAAACCGGCAATTTTGGCAATGATAAACTGGCAAGTTCTACATCTTCAAGTCAACTGAAAATCAGAGGAGTATTTCAAAACCAATATTTTTTGTTAAGCATTGGGAGCTGAATCAAATGAATTATTCTTCACAATGTTTTTCTGGGAGAAACCAATGTCAGTAAATTGATTATGAGGCTGGTCTATTGACCCGAACTTTCCAGAAGAAGGAATTGACAAGGACTTAAGGATTATCAGGTCCCGACTTACAAGAATTTCTATCCCGGAGCACAACTTGTCAAATTTGTTCTTGTGTTTATTTTGCAGGATCAGTTTAACATGGATAAATCCAAATTAAATTGGAGGCTAATGTTGGGGATATACCCCGCGGTATGACCCGGCCGGACTTGGCGACTCACGGGTGACCCGCCCTGACTTGGCGACCGAACAGGGTGACTAATTGGTGACCTGGCCGGCGGGTCAGAGGAGCGACAAGACCCGGAGGCCCAGTAGGCGGTTCATGGAAGGCCGACTCGTGTTATGGTGGACCGACTTAAGATGAAAGCATAAGGAATGTTCCCTTACAAAGGAAGCAAGACTAGGACTTCACTTGTAATAGAGTAATCCTAGTCCTACTAGGACTCCACATGTAACCCGCCCCTCCAACTTATATAAGGAGGGCTAGGGCACCCCCAGAGGGACAATTTTGACAAGTTAGGTTTAGACAGACAAGTCAATAGCTCTCGAGATAGAGCACCCTTGTAATTGTGATCATCATCTTCAATATCAATGAAGCGGGATGTAGGCTTTTACCTCCACTGTGAGTGGCCGAACCTGGGTAAAACTTCGTGTCTCTCGTCCCGCTCAACCCCCCTCAAGCTACCACATAGATGCGTTGGCCTCACGACTAAGTCCTTTTCACGAGGACACCTGCCGTGACAAATCCATGACAAGTGGTGTTTGCTTTTGATAAATTTAGACCTTATATTGTTGATTCCAAAGTAATTGTTCACACCGATCATGCTGCTATTAAATATCTTATGGAAAAGAAAGATGCTAAACCTAGATTTATTCGATGGGTTCTCTTGTTACAAGAATTTGATTTACATATCATTGATAGAAAAGGAGCTAAGAACCCCATAGCTGATAACTTGTCTAGGCTTGAAAATGTGCCTCATGACCCACTACCTATTGATGATAGTTTTCCTGATGAGCAGTTAGTTGCAATAAATGTTTCTCATAGTACTCCTTGGTATGCTGACTATGCTAATTACATTGTTGCTAAATATTTACCACCTAGCTTTACGTATCAACAAAATAAAAAAATTCTTCTATGATTTAAGACATTACTTTTGGGATGACCCACATCTTTATAAATAAGGAGTAGATGGTATTATTGGACGTTGTGCACTTGAGCATGAACAGGGACAAATCCTATGGAAATGTCAATAGGGAGTAGATGGTATTATTAGACGTTGTGTACTTGAGCATGAACAGGGACAAATCCTATGGAAATGTCACTCCGAAGCTTATGGAGGGCATCATGCTGGAGATAGAACTTCTCACAAGGTATTGCAATCTGGATTTTATTGGACTACTCTCTCCAAGGATGCCCGTATGTTCGTCTTATCTTGTGATGAATGTCAAAGAATAGGTAATATCGATAAGCATCAAGAAATGCCTATGAATTATTCACTTGTTGTTGAACCATTTGATGTTTGGGGATTTGATTACATGGGGCCTTTTTCTTACTCTAATGGTATACACATATTTTGGTTGCTGTTGATTATGTTACTAAATGGGCAAAAGGTATTCCAACAAGTAGTGCTGATCACAACACCTCTATTAAGTTGCTTAAGGAAGTTATTTTCCCAAGGTTTGGAGTCCCTAGATATTTAATAACTGATGGTGGTTCACACTTTATTCATGGTGCTTTCCGTAAAATGCTTGCCAAGTATGATGTTAACCATAGAATTGCATCACCTTATCATCCTCATTCTAGTGGTCAAATTGAACTTAGCAATAGAGAAATAAAATTAACTTTGCAAAAGGCTATCAATAGGTCCAGGAAGAATTGGTCTAAGAAATTAGATGATGCACTTTGGGCTTATAGAACAACATATAAAAATCCTATGGGTATGTCTCCTTATAAAATGGTTTATGGAAAAGCTTGTCATTTGCCTCTTGAGTTAGAACATAAAGCATATTGGGCAATCAAAGAGCTTAACTATGATTTCAAACTTGCTGGTGAAAAGAGGTTATTTGATATTAGCTCGTTAGATGAATGGAGAACCCAAGCTTATGAAAATGCAAAATTATTCAAGGGAAAAGTTGAAAGATGGCATGACAAAAGAATCCAAAAGCGTGAGTTTAAAGCCGGAGAATATGTCCTTTTGTACAACTCTCATTTCAGATTATTTGCAGGAAAACTCCTCTCAAAATGGGATGGCCTCTACGTTATCGAGGGGGTTTATCGGTCTGGAGCCATCAAAATAAATAATGCTGAAGGTACTAACCTGAAGGTTGTCAATGGGCAACAAATAAAACATTATATCTTAGGTACGCCCATTAATGTTGAAAGTAATATTATCCAAACTATGACACCGAAAGAACACATAAAAGAGTACTTCCGGGACACTCCAGAATCATGAAAATATGGAGGTATGTGATACGATAGGTAAACGGTCTCCAAAAAATCCGCAAAAATATTTTTTGTTAGTTTTGGAATATTTAGAAAAATAGGAAAATAAGAAACTACTGGGAAGCGCACCTTGGTGGGCACAAGACACCAGGGCACACCAGGCTTGTGCCCACCTAGGACACCTTCTGGACTCTGTTTTTCTTCCGTTTGCTTGTCCCCCAAGATAAAAAAATCTATATATACTTCCCGAACCTGTTAACCACCGTATCGCAGAGAAATCCTCTGTTCTCTTTTGCTTGCTGTTTTTTGTCAGATCCCATCTACCATGGCTGCTTCAAGCTCCTCCAAGGACAAGTTCTTCAAGAATGTCATCAACCCATATCTGTGGGAGGTGGTGTAGCACCCTCAGGTTATCCAGATGCATGAGGGGGTGCTTCACCTTCGCAATGTGCCATGTCCCAAGGGGACGGGAACCGTGGAGGCCAGACTTGAAGCTATGGAACAAGATGTCTTCCGGTGCAAGGGGATGGTAGAGCGTGGACTCAACGTCAATCACCTCATGATCACGGACCTCTCCCGTGATCTCAAGGTGGATGGCAAGCCCATGAAGGACATCGTCTTCACCCTCAACGAGAAAATCAACTTCCTCCAAAGCAAGATCTATGATCTCCAAAACGAAGTTGTCACACCCTCGATGCGACTATAGCTCCCACGTGTCGAGGCACGACTTAGAGACATAATCACATTGAAGGCATATGTCGCAAGTTAGGCAATCTTCACAACATACCATGTAATATAAATAATAAAGGGGAGATAACATAGTTGGCTTACACTCGCCACGTCAATCAAGTACATAAATAACATTACATCAACCAAACACTCATGGCCTGACTACGGCACCAAAATAAAAGAGAACCCAACATGCGACACCGGTCCCGTTCACCCCCAACTGGGCACCACTACTGATCATCGGGAAAGGAAACATAGTAACGTTGAGAGTCTTCGTCGAACTCCCACTTGAGCTCATACACGTCTCCTGGAGTGGAATCATTAGGCCCTGCATCTGGTGTAATAGTAATATGTGAGCCACAGGGACTCAGCAATCTCACACCCTCGCGATCAAGACTATTTAAGCTTATAGGTATGGCAAGGTAAATATAAGTGGAGCTGCAACAAGCGACTAGCAAGTATGGTGACTAACTTATTCGCAAAGGAGAGCGAGAAGCGGAGGCAAAGCGCGAGCGAGAAACTAGAGAGCAACCTGCGCAAACATTACTCCAACACCGTGTCCACTTCCCGGACTCCGCCGAGAAGAGGCCATCACGGTAACACACTCAGTTGATTCATTTTAATTAATTAAGGTTCAAGTTATCTACAACCGGACATTAAAAAATTCCCATCTGCCCATAACCGCGGGCACGGCTTTCGAAAGTTCAAATCCCTGCAGGGGAGTCCCAACTTAGCCCATGACAAGCTCTCACGGTCAACGAAGGAATAGACCTCCTCCCAAGACGTTCCGATCAGACTCGGTATCTCGGTAATTCAAGACACTTTGACAGGTTAAAACAAGACCAGCAACACCGCCCGAATGTGCCGACAAATCCCGATAGGAGCTGCACATATCTCTTTCTTAGGGCACACTCAAATAAGCAATCCGTACAACTAAAACCAGCCCTCGAGTTTCCCCAAGGTGGCGCTGCAAGGGGCTCTAGATTGGACCAACACTCAGAGGAGCACTGGCCCGGGGGGGGGGGGTTAAATAAGATGACCCTTGAGTCTGCAGAACCCAAGGGAAAGAAAAGGCTAGGTGGCAAAAGGTAAAACCAAGGCTGGGCATTGCTGGCAAAGCTTTAATCAAGGTGAGATATCAAGGGGTTCCCATTATAACCCAACCGCGTAAGGAACGCAAAATCCGGGAACATAACACCGATATGACGGAAACTAGGGCGGCAAGAGTGGAACAAAATACTAGGCGAGAGGCCGAGCCTTCCACCCTTTACCAAGTATATAGATGCATTAAGATAACATAGCAATATAATGATATCCCAACAAGTAAATAAATGTTCCAACAAGGAACGACCTCCAATCTTCACCTGCAACTAGGAACGCTATAAGAGGGACTGAGCAAAGCGGTAACATAGCCAATCAACGGTTTGCTAGGACAATGGTGGGTTAGAGGTTTAACATGGCTATTTGGGAGGCTTGCAAGCAAGTGGTAGGCATCGTAGCAATGGCACAGCAAAAGAGCGAGCAAACTAGCATAGCAAAGATAGTAGTGATTTCGAGGGTATGATCATCTTGCCTGCACAGTTGTCAGAGTTGACTGGATCCTCGAAAGCAAACTCAACGGGCTCCTCGTTAGCGAACTCGTCTCCCGGCTCTACCCAAACAAGACAAACAAGCAACAAGGACACAATCAACCACGTGCAAACTCAAACAACACAATGCAAAGATGATATGCTATGCGGGATGCGATGCGGGATGCAAAATGCAAGCTATGACAGGAAATGCATGAACCTGGCCTCAACTTGGAATTCCAAGTGTGACACTGGAAATATGAGATGAAATCGCTTGAAAACGATATAAAGAACGCCAGATTCGGAGTTACGGTTTGGAAATGGCAAGCGATTCAAAAATGACATCGGTCTGCGATTTACAGCAAGTAGGTCTCTAAATGCAACGAAATGAACATGCTACAGCAACCAGTCATGACAACAAAATACATGGTAGGGATGTACACAAGATGCTTAACAAAAGTCTAGCACTGAGCTACGGCCAATTCATCCATTAACAGGTTCAAACAAGCATGGCAAAAATGCATATGACAAACATATCTCAGACTTAGTGAAATTAACACTTGTCTGGAATTTCAGCTCAGGTAGCCCTCTTCGGAGCAACAAAACTACATGCTACAGGACATGAACATGGCAAAGTAAAGCATGGCATGGAGCTACTCAAAGAGCTTAACAAAAGTCCCTTAGTGACCTTGAGCCAAAAGGGATCAGAAAATACAATTGCAAGCATGTGAACATAGCAAAAACATAATCAGTTTTCAGACAGTGAAAAACTGACACATGCTGAAATATAACTCAAGTAGGCATGTTTACGAGCTCGATGCACTCACTACGGTGCAAGTTATGGCAAGACAAGCATACACCCATAAAGAAGGCACAAAATGCAAGTTAGACATGGAAAGAACAATAGCATATCATCCACGGATCAACTACAACATCACCGGCAAAATTGCAAACAAGTTGACACTCTGCCCAGATTCACAAAGTAGCAAAAGTAGAGCTCGATTGACTCAAGCTAGGTTTCTCCATAATTGCAAACAAAGACATGGATGGATAGAGAACTACAATATTAACAAAACATTCTTACTGATCATCCTCAAAAGAGGCACGGATCACTAGGAAACAACATGAACATATGGCATCATGAAATAAACAGATCAAGGACTTAGTGGAATTACAAAGTCCCTGAAAACAGAATTAGCAAGTGCACCACTTTGCAAGCTTGCACTAGTCACCACACTCATCACAAAAATACATGGGTTGCACCTCTGGAAAGATGACAAAACCCTTAACAAAACACATGTAGAACTCACGGGCATATCATGCACACATTAATCATGGCAAAAATGACAAAAGTGCTAAACGGAGTAACATATCTGACAATTAACTCAAGTAGCCCTCTTCTAACAGCATTTCGGGCATCAAGATGAACTCAAATGAAAATTATGCAATGGAATGAAATGATGTACTATCTGAGATGAACATTTTGATATGCTATATGCATGAATCTGGCACTACGGATGCAAAGTTACGGAGCTACGAACAGGGGCATATGGATCTGCAATTCTGGGACTTAGAGAAAATTCAACCTCCGGATTAGGGTTTACTGTACAAGGATCTGGATCGGGATCGCGGCACGCGGCCCGAGGCGGCGGTGCTCTCGCCGGAGCGGTGCTCGGTGCTCGCTGGAGTAGGCTCCCGAAGCCGAAGGAGTGGCGGGGAGGTCCGGCCGGGCGCGGCTCGGCGGCGCGGGGCCGGGCCGGCGTCGAGGTGGACCGCGGCGGCCGGCGTGGAGGCGGCTTGGCGGCGGCGGCGGTTCGCGTGGCTGGTGGGGAGCGAAGGAGGCAGCGGCGGCTGGGAGGCGGCGGCGACTGGGAGGCGGCGGCGCGCGCGGCTGGGCCCGTGGGGGCCGGCTGCGGGCCGGCCGGGCCGGAGCGGGAGTGGCGGCGGCGGGCGATGTGGGCGCCCGGGCGGACGAATCCCAGGGCGCCACGTGGCGGCGGAGAGGCGGGCCGGACAATGTCCGTCGGTGGGCTCTTTGTCCGGCGGCGCACGGTGCTGAGATCTAGGGTTTTCGGGGGAGAGGAAGATCCAGATTTCGGGGGGCCTTTAAATAGGCATAAGGGGAGCTAGGAGAGTCCAAATGAGGTGTGGTTTTCGGCCACGCAATCGTGATCGAACTCTCTAGGTGATGGAGCAGAGTTAGGTGGGTTTTGGGCCAAATTTGAGGGGTGTTGGGCTGCAACACACACGAGGCCTTTTCGGTCCATCGGTTAACCGTTGGAGTATCAAACGAAGTCCAAATGGTACGAAACTTGACATGCGGTCTACCGGTAGTAAACCAAGGCCGCTTGGCAAGTCTTGGTCCAATCCGAAAATGTTTAATCCCCACACACGAAAGAAAGCTAGAAATGACCACCGGAGGAGAAAGCAGCGCGGGAATGCAAAACGGACAACGGGGGAAATGCTCGAATGCATGAGACGGACACGTATGCAAATGCAATGCACATGATGACATGATATGAGATGCATGACAGCGACAACAACACACGGAGACAAAACCCGAACCCAAGGAAATAAATATAACTTAACGCCGGAAACAGCAAGAGTTGGAGTACAAATTGGGAAAGTTATATCCGGGGTGTTACAGAAGTCTTCGAATATGAGGCAAGGTTTAAAGGTATGAGTTTGGCTACTAGTTGCAGGACCTGTGAGACTCACTCCTCCTCTTATGATGGTGGACCGCTGCCATGGAAATCCGAGGACAAGATCTCTTCACCACCACCTTCTTCTTCATCACCAAAAGAGAATTGAGTATCGGGTATGGGCATTCCCCTTGGCTTCCGCCAAGCATGGGGGAGGTGCCCCAGTATCGTATCATCCCACTATCTTTTGGCCTTTACTTATTTTAGTTCGATCTTTTGCTTTAGATGAATAAAAGTTTAGTTCGATCCTTTCTTTTCGAAAGTCTGCTTAGTGATCTATCCTTGTAATCGTGTGCAAGATATATACTCAAGTTTACTTTGAGTTTTTGCTTTCTTTACTTTCATGTTGCAATTAAAATAAAGGAAATAAATGAAAGAAGGTAAATAAATGAAAGGAAGGAAATAAATGAAAAAGATCATATACTAATCTTATGGGAGGTGATGACACCACATAAGGAAAAGTATAAGTAGAAAATTTTATTACACATTAACAAACATAGCATTAGTCAATGATGCAACTCATGAAAGAATTAATAAGGGAAGAGAAGATTCACATATAAACATACTACCCGAGAAATCTTTTGTGATTGTGAGCCCTCATCAAAATATTACATGCCAAAATTGTTGATGTTGGACAAGGAAGACAACTTAATGGTTTATGTTTGTTTATATTCACATAGAAGTCATATTGTCATGGATCCTTTAACATGTGGTGCTTGCCCCCTATCTTTGCTAGCCAAAAATTCCGCACTAAATAGAGATACTACTTGTGCGTCCAAAAACCCTTAAACCCAAATCTTATTTTAAAGTGTCCACCATACCTACCTAGGGATTGAGCAAGATCCCTCAAGTAAGTTGTCATCGGTGCAAAAAGGCAATAAAAATTGCTTCTAAAAGTGTGAGATCATTTAGTGTAAGAGAAAATTGAGCGTTGCACGAACTTGTGATGGTGAAGAATAAAAGCGACAGACTACATAATAAAGGTTGCTATCACAAGGGGCAATGCAACGCGATGTTCTTTTGCACTAAGGGGTTGAGCATACAAACAAATAAGCACATGGCAACCTCTGCTTCCCTCGGCGAAGGGCCTATATTTTACTTTTATGTATTTACTTTTATGCAAAGAGTCAAAGTTTTCCTTATTTTCCTTTTTATTTTTTCTCCTTTGGCAAGCATCATGTGGTGAGGAAAGATCTAGGCACATATGTCCAGTTGAATATAGATAGCATGAATTATTATTATTGACATCACCCTTGAGGTGAATACTAAGCCCCTATCTTTCCATGTGTCCGGTTGAAACATTTTACTCATGTGTACGCGGTGAGTGTTAGCAATCATAGAATACTATATGACGATTGAGTATGTGGACTTGCCTAAAGGCTCCGATACGCGAACCTTCCTGAAAAGATGATGAATTGTAGTTGCAAAGTTGACTGAGAACATAGTTTGTTGGTTTCTAATAGAGTTTTTTGCTTTATACTTCAATAGTGTGATGAATTGTCACTTATTCATGAGATGTCTATGATAAAAGTTCTTTGATAAAAATTTTATGTTTAAGTTTGTTGCTGTTATAATAATGAACATGATTCTTCTATGTCTGTATTTTGTTTTTATCGACACCTCTCTCTCTCTTTCTAAGCATGTGGACATGTTTTTCGATTTCGGTTTTCGCTCGAGGACAAGCGAGGTCTAAGCTTGGGGGAGTTGATACATCTAATTTGCATCATGTTTTCTTACAGTTATTTATGATGTTTTATCCATAATAATGCTTTTTGGAGTAATTCTAATGCCTTTTATCTATCATAATATGCAACGTATACACAAAGAGGGAGAACTGCGGCAGCTGGAAATCTGGACATGGAAAAGCTATGTCAGGCCACCTATTCTGCACAACTCCAAACAAGCTGAAACTTCACAAAGATTTTTTATCAAATACATGAAGAATATTGGAGCAAATAACTACTAGAGGGGGCCCACCAGGTGGGCACAACCCACCTTGGCGTGCTAGGGAGCTCAGGCGTGCCCTGGTGGGTTGTGCTCACCCAGGCCCACCTCTGGTGCCCATCTTCTGTATATAAGTCATTTTGACCTAGAAAAAAAAATAAGAGAGGACTTTCGGGATGGAGCGCCGCCGTCTCGGGGCGGAACTTGGGCAGGAGCACTTTTTCCCTCTCGCGGATCGATTCCGCCGGGGAACTTCCCTCCCGGAGGGGGAAATCATCGCTATCATCATCACCAACAACTCTCCCATCTTGGAGAGGGCAATCTCCATCAACATCTTCAACAACACCATCTCATCTGAAACCCTAGTTCATCTCTTGTGTTCAATCTTGTTACTGAAACTATAGATTGGCGCTTGTGGGTGACTAGTAGTGTTGATTACATCTTGTAGTTGATTACTATATGGTTTATTTGGTGGAATATTATATGTTCAGATCCAATATTCTATTCAATACCCCTCTGATTTTGAGCATGATTGTCACTTGTGAGTAGTTACTTTTGTCCTTGAGGTCATGGGAGAAATCATGTTGCAAGTAATCATGTGAACTTGACATATGTTTGATATTTTGATAGTATGTATGTTGTGATTCCCTTAGTGGTGTCATGTGAACGTCGACTACATGACACTTCACCATATTTGGGCCTAAGGGAATGCATTGTGGAGTAGCAATTAGATGATGGGTTGCAAGAGTGACAGAACCTTAAACCATAGTTAATGCGCTATTCCGTAAGGGACCGATTGGATCCAAAAGTTTAATGCTATGGTTAAAACTTATTCTTAATACTTTTCTCGTAGTTGAGGATGCTTGCGGGAGGGTTAATTATAAGTAGGAGGTTTGTTCAAGTAAGAACAACACCTAAGCACCGGTCCTCCCACATTTAGAAACATTATAACCGAGCACTTTTCCAGCCCTTTCATGCCATCAGCGTTCCCGGCCATCCGATCGTCACTTTTGAGCATTTTGATCATCAGATTAGCTCTGAATCGCCCTTACTCTGACTCCGTTCACTAATAAGGATCACTCATTGTTCTGGGCCGCTGCTCTGGTCACTTTTTTGGGCGTCAAAGGTTAAAGTGGGACTAATGGGCCTGTAGCCCCCTCTCGTTCCCCTAACGCACCGCCTGGCTCCTCCCACTCCCACCCCGACCTCTCCTTTAATTCGCATCCTAGATCTCTCCTCTCTCTCGCCGGCGAAACATCTTGCGCCGCCACCGATGCGTTCCATTCTGCTTCCAGCCCCTCGCGGTTCCTCGGCCACTCCCGTCCTTCATGATGGAACAAAGCCTCCGTCTTGACCATGTCACCGTTGTCCACCTCTGGTATTCCCCTGAAGATGCAGTAGGGAGCTCCGCCTCGTGGCGGCGACGAGCTCCACTCTCTGACCGGCGGAGGCACTACACCACTGCATCCTGGATCTGATTTTTTTCTACGAGTCCTTGGGCTCGCCATCACCACCCGATCCCATGCCATATCTATCATCCTCGAGCGCGCCACACCGCCAGATCTAGCACCCTCCTTAGGTACTCACGGACGTCAGGGAAGTTTTGGCCAGGTTGTGCATCGGTTTTTCTGGTTAGGTTAGCTAACCTGCACCTACCAATTTTGTACATCAGAAGAAATCTGAACCGCAGTTTTCATACTTCAGTAACTGAATTTTATTGATCCAAATGATAATATTGTAATCTGTACGGACTTCCTGTGACCAACTCATCTTCTATGCAGACTTCCTGACTGGTTGTGATTCTGATCAGCGAGAAGAAAATATACAATTCATTGTTGCACTGTTAACGCTAGCATCAAGAGGTTGTTCATGTCATCAAAATATGCAACAAGAATGAAAGTGCAACTACACTGCAACTTCTTTCAGGTATGCAGAGTATGTCCTCTCATACACCCTCTGCTTAATTTGTCAATTATATCCTAAAGATATGTGTTCACCAGGTACAAAGAACATCTTATTGGGATAAAAAATATGTTCATCTTACCAGTGTTCGTTCCCTATTTTATTCTCTATGGAACCCTCTCCTTAATTAAGACATGGTATCCTTTAAAATAAATGTAAGACATGGAAGGTTGAGTTTGTGGAAGTATCATCACAAATGATAGCGAGCAAATTGATATTGGCAACACGTAGACCAGAAAGCGTTCCAGCTAAGAAAGCTGCCCTTAGTTGTCAAAATTTATTATTGTCTTTAATTAGTGCCAATAAAAATTGTCTTCTTACCGGAATCATTATATTCGGCATTCTCTTTCCTCTTAGGTTCATGCTGCCTACACATGCATCATATTCAGGGCATCTAGAAGTGCAAGTTGCAAGGTGTTCAGAATACATCATCAATAAATAAAAGGAATAGTCAGAGAGTAAAAGTCCTAGGACTGGTTAAGATATATTAACACGTTGATCATTTTGTAGTAAATTTTCTTCTCCTGCCCTGCAGTTTGTCCGTAACATTTCCCTTCTCTTGCACATATAAGAGACACCAGAAATAATTATTACCTTGTATATGCTCTTTTTTGCTTCATCCGCTCAAGTGAATTGGAAGAATTTTATATTATATGTAAGCCTATTTATCTCTGAAATATCAATATGGTGTTGTATCACTTGACGATTCCATAACATACAACAACGTTGAAGAGTTACTTGCTCATATGTATGGTGTTAGCATTTCTATCTTTTTATGGTTATTTCCCTATTTGTAGGAAACAATATTAAGTTTAATGCCAAGGTAACAAAACATGCATTATTATTTGGAATGAAGGCCCCCTTGATTCTTAAGATCTTTAGATGAGTGGTTATTCAATATTTTGTGGGCCTTGAATTCTAGAATGGTATTTTCGTTACATTATATTTTAGAATAAACAGTTTTTACATTTCTTGGGATCATGAAAGTTTAATGCTTGAAGTGATCTACATTTTTACCGTTATTGTTTAGGTACCCACCTATGTGTGCATTTAATTTACTGTTAATGCTTCCATTCCAACATCGATGTTATTTTGGCTAGGTGAAAGCAGATAGTGTATGATCCATGGAGAGGTTCCTTTTGTTTTTTGGATCAGTGCACGCCATTAACTAATTGTGTGCCTACCTTCTTTGTGATAGTTTGATATTGGTTAGACTCAGTTCGAACACTTTATGCAAGTTTTATATATGATATGTAAGATGTTGTGTGACTTCTTTTTGTCAGCCCTACACCTCCTATCCTAGCTGGTGTACCAAGATGTTAATTAGAGAGTACTACTAAACATGCACCGCGTTATAAATTAATTGGTTGCATGCCATGTTGAGCACTTGCTTTCTTAGTTCCGAATCCCGGGATTTCTTGCCTGGTTCTATTTGTTATGGGCAAGACGCGGACCCGTGTCACTTTTCCTCTAATATTTATACCATTCTTTCATCAAGATGGATGGCCGCTGCAATACACGTCTTTATTTTCTGTACCTGCATGCTCTTGTTACGTGTGGCCAGATGTCCAAAACATTGCATCTCAGTGTTGGCCAGGGAATCCAGATTGTTGTTATATAGGTGATCTATATGATAGCTTCAAGATCAGCCTCAACAATTCATGGGAGGTTTATCCTACTAAGATATTCATGTGGAAAATGGAAAATATATTAGATATCCCGAGTTTTGAATGCCAAAAGTATTAATTCCAAAGTTGTTTTTGTTTGTGTAGGCTTACCCGAGTCAACCATCAATTTCAATAAGCTTGGAAATTCTACAATGGTTGTTTAGAGTAAGTTTTGCATTGGTGTTATACTGTTGTACATTGGCATGTAAAATATTTTGTGCTCTGATGGTTGTATTAAATCACCTTTATTTCCTCCTCTATTCTATTGCAGTGTTCAGGGCTTCCTGAGAAATGACCAGAACCAATGTTCGGTGCAACTGTTTGATGGTCTCAAGGAAAGTGATGTTGAAGAATCAAGCATGTTGCTCAATCATCATCCACTAATTATCTTGACCATGTTGTATGTCTTTTGAATTATTCAATTAAAAGGTCATCGATTACTAAATTGTGTCTCAGGAACATGCGAATTCGAATTAAGGACATCAAATGAAAGAATATGAGCTTTCTCAACTATGCTATTACCAATGAATATTCAATTATTCCATTACTTAAGAAACAAACTTATACAAATATCTGTGTAAATTCCTATCATTTTGTTACCAAACTGAACGGGCACGGCAACGTGTGCCATCCATGATCTAGTATCAAATTATGAAAGTACCGAACACGAATCGAACCAACATGGTGAAAGTGACTAGATGAAATTCCCGTGTACCCTCAAGAACGCTCTGCTTGCTATAAGAGACTATTTTGGCCTGTCCTTTGCCTCAAAAGGATTGGGCTACCTTGCTGCACTTTTGTTATGTAACACCCCATATGTAACTTGCCATATTTGTATTCCAACCCTTGCCATTTCCGGCACTAAGTTATGAGATTTCTCGTTGTTGGGTTTTTTTCTTCGTGTTGTTTTGTCTTTGTCATGCATCTCATATCATGTCATCATGTACATCGCATTTGCATACGTGTTCGTCTCATGCATCCGAGCATTTTCCCAGTTGTCCGTTTTGCATTTCGGCACTCCTATGTCCTCCGGTGTCCCTTTCTACCTCTTTTCGTTTGCGGGTGTTAAACGTTTTCGGATTGGACCGAGACTTGCCAAGCGGCCTTGGTTTACTACCGGTAGACCGCCTGTCAAGTTTCGTGCCATTTGGACTTCGTTTGATACTCCAATGGTTAACCGAGGAACCGAGAAGGCCTCGTGTGTGTTGCAGCCCAACACCCCTCCAAAGTGGCCCAAAACCACCCCCTCCATCATCTAGGTCGTTCGATCACGATCGCGTGGCCGAAAACCGTGCTTAATTTGGAGCCTCCTAACTCCTCCTACCTATAAAAAGGCCACTCCCCCCGAAAACTTCGGATCATTCCACCCTAACCCTAGCCCCCCTCCTCCTCCGCGTGCCGGACACATCCGCCGGCGCCGGACACACCTCGCCGCCGCCACTCAGCACCTGCCACATGGCGCCCTGCCACCCGCCGCCGCCGAGGCCCGCGGGGCCCAGATCCAGCCCCCGTGGCCTGTAGCCACCGCGTCGCCCGCGCCCTTCCTCACCCTTCGCCGCTCCAGCGACCGCCGCCCCGCGCCGCTGCGTTCCGACCCGCTCCGCCTGGCCGACGACCTCGTCGCCGAAGCGCTCCGGCAGTCCACCGTGCGCTGCCCCTCGCCGACCTTGCCGCCGCGCCGCCGTGTCGCCTTCGGCGACTTCCAAAGCCCCGGGCGGCCTCTCCTTCCTCCTCCCCGTCCACTCCGGCCGGCACCGCCTGTCTGCTCCGGCGAGAAGCTCCGACGAGCTCGGATCCGGCCTCGGTTCACGTGCCCCGGACGAACCCTAGATCTGAGGGTTGACTTTTCCCCTCACCCCTAGTATTTTTTTTGGCATTTTCATTGCATCATAACTCATCATCTGTGGCTCTGTTTTGTGCGTGTAGCATATCAAATTGTTCGTCTCGACGAGTACTTCATTTTAATCCATTGCACCATGTTCATTTGAGCTCATCTTGATTCCCTAAATGTTGTTGTAAGAGTGCGAATTAATATAGTTTCAGATTCTTATCAGTAATTGGACATTTGTCATTTTTGCCATGATTGTTGTGTGCCTCCTATGAACTTGAGCCCTACATGTGTTTTGAAGTATGCCATGCCATCTTTACAGGGGTGTATGCCATGTGTTTTTGTGATCATTATGGTGAGTATCACAAGCATGCAAAGTAGCTCTCGTGATGTTGCTGATTTCAGGGACTTAGAAATCTTCTAAGTCTTTGCCCTGTCAATATTTTTATGCCATGTATTCATGTTGCTACAGAGTGATCCAAGCCTCTTTTGAGCATGTTCAGTAAGGATGTTTTGTAGATATTGTTGTGCTCTATCCATCCATGTATTTGTTTGCAATTATGGAGCAACCTAGCTTGACTCAATCGAGCTCTACTTTTGCTATAAAATGTTCCTGGCAGAATGTTTACATGTTAAGCATTTTTTGCCGAGGTTGTTGTAGTTGATCCATGCATGCTATGAGGTTGTTCTTGCCATGTTTAGCTTCTATGCCATGTATACTTGCTGGGTGTATGCTTAGTTTGTCATTCAATGCCTTGTGGTGATTGCATCGAGCTCGTAAACTTGCCTACTTAATATATGTTTTGACATGTTCCAGTTTTCTACTAAGTCTGAATCTGTTAACAATAATTGCTATTTCACATGGATGCCATTGTATTTTCTGATCCCTTTTGGCTTAAGGTCAGTAAGGGACTTTAGTTGTATGCTTTGAGTAGCTTCATGCCATGCCTTGTTTTGCCATGATATGTTCCTGTAGCATGTTGTTATCTTACTCTAAACATTGCTTCCTGATGTTAAATTCCTGACATGTTATTTTCACTAAGTCTGTAACCTGATATCTTTTGCACTTTTGCCATGCTTGTTTGAACCTGCTATTGATTGAACTAGCCATAGCTCAGTGGTCATCTTTTGTCAAGCATCTTGAGTGGATCCCTGCAATGTATTTTGTTGACATGTTAGAGTGCAGTAGCTTGTTGTTCTTGATGCATTTAGAAGGCCTCGTGCTGTTAATCGCAGATCGGTGCCATATTTGTTTTGCTTGTCATTTGCAAACCGTGCATCCGATTCCGGTGATCTTTATATCGATTTCGACCGAAATCAACTCATCTTTCCAGTGGCACTCTTGGTTTTCCAAGTTGAGGCCAGGTTCAATCTTTCCTTTCTGAACATGCATATGCATTGCATATCGCATCCCGCATATCATACCATGTTTTGCATCATGTTGCTTGTGCATTGCACATGGTTGATTGTGTCTCCCTTTGCTTGTGTTCTTGCTTTGGGTAGAGCCGGGAGACGAGTACGTGATCGAGGAGCCCGTTGAGTACGTTTATGAGGATCAAGCTAACGTCAACTCGGAGAACGTTGTAGGCAAGATGACCATACCCTCGAAATCACTTCTATCTTTGCTTGCTAGATGGTCGCTCTATTGCTATGCCTATGCTAAGATACCTACCACTTGCTTATTATGCCTCCCATATTGCCATGTCAAACCTCTAACCCACCTTGTCCTAGCAAGCCATTGTTTGGCTATGTTACCGCTTTGCTCAGCCCCTCTTATAGCGTTGCTAGTGGCAGGTGAAGATTGGAGTTTGTTCCTTGTTGGAACATGTTTATTGTTGGGATATCATTATTATATCTTGTCTATTTTAATGCATCTATATACTTGGTAAGGGTGGAAGGCTCGGCCTTATGCATGGTTTTTTGTTCCACTCTTGCCGCCCTAGTTTCCGTCATACCGGTGTTATGTTCCTTGATTTTGCGTTCCTTACACGGTTGGGTTATAATGGGAACCCCTTGACGGTTCGCCTTGAATAAAACTCCTCCAGCAATGCCCAACATTGGTTTTACCATTTGCCACCTAGCCTCTTTTTCCCTTGGGTTTCCGGAGCCTGAGGGTCATCTTTATCTAAACCCCCCGGGCCAGTGCTCCTCTGAGTGTTGGTCCAAACTAGAGCCCTTTGCAGCGCCCCCTCGGGGAAACTTGAGGTTTGGTTTTAGTTTTACGGAGCGCTCATCTGAGTGTGCCCTGAGAACGAGATATGTGCAGCTCCTATCGGGATTTGTCGGCACATTCGGGCGGCTTTGCTGGTTTAATTTTACCATTGTCGAGATGTCTTGTTACCGGGATTCCGAGTCTGATCGGATTGTCTTGGCAGAAGGAATATCCTTCGTTGACCATGAGATCTTTTGATGGGCTAAGTTGGGACACCCCTGCAGGGATTTGATCTTTCGAAAGCCATGCCCGCGGTTATGGGCAGATGGGAATTTGTTAATGTCCGGTTATAGAAAACCTTAAAGTTAACTTAATTAAAATGAATCAAAAGAGTGTGTGGCCGTGATGGTCTCTTTTCGGCGGAGTCCGGGAAGAGAACACGGTCTCGTGTTATGTTTGGACGTAGGTTGTTCTAGGATCACTTCTTGATCATAGTTTATTGATTGTGCCTTTGCCTTCTCTTCTCGCTCTCTTTTGCGTATGTTAGCCACCATATATGCTAGTGCTTGCTGTAGCTCCACCTCAAACCTTTACCCTACCTATAAGCTTAAATAGTCTTGATCGCGAGGGTGTGAGATTGCTGAGTCCCCGTGACTCACATATTACTTCCAAAACCAGATGCAGGGACTGATGATACCGCTCCAGGAGATTCGACTGAGCTCAAGTGGGAGTTCGATGAGGACTCAGGACGATACTACGTTTCCTTTCCAGACGATCAGTAGTGGAGCCCAGTTGGGGCGATCAGGGACTTTGTTGCATTTGGGGTTGTTCTTTATTTTGGTTCCGTAGTCGGACCTTGATTGTATCTGGATGAATGTAATGATATTTATGCTATTGTGTGACGTGGTGAGTGTAAGCCAACTATGTATCTCTTTCCTTATTTCATTACATGGGTTGTGTGAAGATTACCCCACTTGCGACATTGCTTACAATGCGGTTATGCCTCTAAGTCATGCTTCGACACGTGGGAGATATAGCCGCATCGTGGGCGTTACAAGTTGGTAATCAGAGCCTTCCCCGACTTAGGAGCCCCCCTGCTTGATCGAATCGCTGGCGTTGTTGAGTCTAGAAAAATATTTTGAGTCATTTAGGATTATATATATTGGAGAGTAGGATTCTTTTTACTCCTCAGTCCTTTCGTCGCTCTGGTGAGGCATCCTAATGTAGAGTTTTGACTCTTCTCTTCTCAAATTTCACAAAAAAATTAGGATCACACGGGTATCTTGGAATCGTTCCGATGGTTTTGTGACGAGAACATTGTTCTCGGTGCCTCCTGACATTTAGGGGTTGTGTCAGTGTCCCGGGGAGTTGAGCTCCAATGTGTTGTCGTCACAATTTTATCGTTGTAATTCTGGAATACCTGAGTTTCGCCGACATCGAATACCTCTTTTATGCAGTTGTTGGTGAGATAACCTCGACGCCACCTAGTACTGGGGCGGGAGTTCGGGAGTATTGCCATAACTCGTATAACGGATGCTTTTCGAAGGTTGAGGTAAATGATTTCCGAAGGTTTCTTGGTTATGTGTTGAAGGATGGATACAGCTAGATGTAGGATTTGCTAGCTTTGGGTGAGATATTATGCTTCCTCTATATCCCCAACACCTGATTGCATAACCGGGAAAATTTCGGGAGTTTCATAGGTGGGAATTCTTGTAGCTCTAGTATTTCTTCCGCGGATGTTGGTTTGTGATTGGGTAATCCTCACCAAGTATTTGTTCTTGTCCGTACCTTCTTGTTTTATTCATCTACCTCTATCTAAGTGGCTTCGCAATTTATAGAAGTGTGACCATTTCAATTGGAATTCATCCGTTCATTTTGTTCGGATGTTAATACTATATGTTGCAATTTCGATCCATTTGATTCAGCTTGAATATATGTCTGTCAAGATGCTAACGGATGTCACCCTCTTCAGGATGGCTCCTCCAACGCGTCAGAATCCTGAACCGCCACCACCACCTCCACCTCCGGAGGCATGGCAAGCTATGATGGCTGCTACCAATGCCAACACACAGTTGATCATGCAACTCTTGCAAGAGCACAACCAAGGGAATCAAGGCCATGGCAACAATCAGAATCAGTTTGCTACACTCAACCAGTTCCTCGCAAACCAGGCAAAGACCTTCAGTAACTGTGTTGAGGCAATAGATGCTGATGATTGGCCGGTGGATATCTGCAAGCATTTCAAGTGCAGCAACGTCAGGCCTGAGGACTTTGTCAAGTTTGCCTCCTTCCAACTCAAAGACCAAGCTACAGAGTGGTATCAGCAATACAAAGATTCCAGAGGAGGTCGTGTGATTACCTGGGATCAATTCCGTCAAGACTGCAAAGATCACCACATTCCTCAGAGTGTTGTTGAGAGCAAGCGTGAGGAGTTCCGCAATCTAAAGCAAGGCAGCTTGTCTGTTTACCAGTATAACATCATGTTCCAGAAGCTCGCTCGTTTTTCTAAGCAAGACGTCCCTGACGAGAAGAGCATGATTTATCAGTTCAGGGGTGGCCTCAGAGAAGATCTCCAACTAGCTCTCGTGCTTTTTGAGCCATAGAAGTATGATGAGTTCTACAATATGGCACTGAAACAAGAGACTGCTCAACTCAAGTGTGATGCTTCCAAGAAGCGAGTCAGAGATGCAACTCCTTCTTCCTCAACTCAAGTGGTAACTAAGCAGCAAAAGTATTGGTTGCCTCCTCCTCCTCCGTTCCGTCAGCCTTATCAGCAGAAGAGCAAAGGTGGCAAGGATCTTCCCACCCACCCAACCCAGGCTTTCAGAACAAGACTTCGTCTCATGCTCCAAGATCAAGTGCTCCGTATCACCGTCCGCTCTCGGAGGTCACATGCAACAAGTGTCAGCAGAAGGGTCACTATGCCAACAAATGCTTCAATCAGAGGTGTCTTCCTCCTCCTCCTCCGGTGAGATATGCCAGTACCGCAGTGGTCAAGCATAATCCTAAGTTTGCAAAGGTCAACATGATGAACGCAGCTCAGGCAGAGGACTCGTCAGATGTCATCATGGGTAACCTTCCTGTTAATGATGTTCCTACAAAAGTTCTTTTTGACACTGGTGCATCGCATTGTTTCATTTCTAAACCTTTTTGCATCAAAGTATGAGTGCGATTATCAACATTTGCCAAGGTCTTTATCAATTGTGTCCCCGGGCAAGCAAATGACAGCTAATATCTGTGTCCCGGATGTTACTATCAGGTTGGCCACTATAAATTTCTAGCTTCTCCTATTGTTCAGGGCGACTCGGATATTGATCTTATTCTTGGAATGGACTGGCTTTCTAAGCACAAGGCTCAGCTTGATTGTGCTGCCAGGCAGATTCAATTGACATATTCGTCTCAGGATGTAATCGTCTTTGCTGCTCGTGATGATACCATTCGACTGTTTTCTCTCAATGAGAAGGGTGAGTTGGATGCCATCTCTTAGATTCCAGTCATTTGCGAATATCAAGACGTCTTTCCAGAAGAGCTTCCAGGAATGCCTCCGCACCGGCCAGTTGAATTCGTCATCGATCTTGAACCTGGCATGGAACCTGTTTGCAAATGTCCTTACAAGCTTGGACCTAAAGAGTTGAAGGAGCTGAAGAAGCAACTCGATATTCAAGAGCATATGGGTCTCATCCGACCAAGTTCTTCTCCATGGGGTTGTGGTGTTCTTTTCGTCAAGAAGAAGGATGGAACGAACCGACTTTGTGTCGACTACCGTCCATTGAACAAGAAGACCATAAAGAACAAGTACCCACTTCCCAACATCAACGAGCTTTTCGAACAACTCAAAGGTGCTCAAGTATTCTCCAAGCTTGACCTCCATATGGGCTATCATCAGATTCGCATTCAAGAAGAAGATATCCCCAAGACAGCATTCAGAACAAGCTATGGTTCATATGAATACACTGTCATGTCTTTCAGCCTCGTCAATGTTCCTCCAACATTCTCTCGCATGATGAACTTCATCTTCAATGCCTACACAAATGACTTCGTCTTGGTCTACCTTGATGACATTCTGGTCTTTTCAAAGAACAAGGAGGACCATGCCAAGCACTTGAGATTGGTGCTGGATAAACTCAGAGAACATCAGTTATATGCGAAGTTTTCAAAGTGCGAGTTTTGGCTCGATGAGGTTCTCTACCTTGGGCATATCATCTCCGCCAAGGGCATAGCTGTTAATCCTTAGAAGGTGTCTGCAGTTGTGAATTGGGAACCACCTCAGAATGTGAAGCAACTTCGCAGCTTCCTGGGTCTCGCAAGCTATTGTTGAAGGTTCGTTGAGAACTTCTCTAAGATCGCGAAGCCTCTTTCCAACCTTCTCCAGAAGCATGTGAAGTACGTCTGGTCGCCTGAATGTGACATTGCTTTCAACACCCTGAAAGAGAAGTTAGTCACTGCTCTAGTTCTGACTCCTCCTGATGAATCCAAACCATTCGAGGTCTTCTGTGATGCTTTCCTTCAAGGTCTCGGTGCAGTGTTGATGCAAGAGAAGAAAGTTGTGGCCTATACCTCTCGCCAGTTGAAGCCCAACGAAAAGAACTACCCCACTCATGACCTCGAGTTGGCGGCAGTTGCCCATGCTCTTTTAACATGGAGACATCTCTTTTTGGGAAGGAAAGTGGACATCTTCACTAATCATAAGAGCCTCAAGTACATCTTCACTCAACCAAACCTCAACCTCAGGCGGACTCGTTGGGTCGAAATGATTCAAGAGTATAATTCGAGTATTGAATATACTCCAGGGAAGGCCAATGTCATTGCCGACGCATTGAGCAGGAAGGCTTACTGCAATAGTTTGATTCTCAAGCCCTACCAACCAGAGCTTTGTGAAGCTTTCCGCAAACTCAATCTCCAAGTTGTTCCTCAAGGATTCCTTGCTTACCTCCAAGTCTCTCCTACTTTGGAAGATCATATTCGTGAGGCTCAACTTCTTGATGCTATGGTGAAGAAGGTGAAGATTGGGATTGCCAAGAGTCAACCCAAGTACAAGTGCTATCGCCTTGATGACAAGGATACTCTATTCTTCGAGGATCGCATTGTTGTGCCTAAAGGTGACCTTCGTAAAGTCATTATGAACGAGGCTCACAATTCACTCCTCTCTATTCACCCTGGAAGTACAAAGATGTACTAGGACCTCAAGCAGTCGTATTGGTGGACTCAAATGAAGCGCGAGATTGCTCAGTTCGTGAATGAATGTGATGTCTGCAGAAGAGTGAAAGCAGAATACCAACGACCAGCTGGTCTCCTCCAACCTCTTTCCATTCCAGAATGGAAGTTTGACCATATTGAGATGGACTTCGTGACCGGATTTCCGAAGTCCAAGCGTGGCAATGATGCTATCTTCGTTGTCATCGACAAGCTCACCAAAGTAGCTCATTTTCTTCCTATCAAAGAATCTATCACAGTAGCTCAGTTGGTAGAGCTATATACCTCCATGATTGTCTCCTTGCATGGCATTCCGCAGTGGATATCTTCAGATCGTGGTAGCATCTTCACCTCTAAGTTCTGGGATTCTTTTCAGAAGGCTATGGGCACCAACATTCGCTTCAGCACCACCTTTCATCCTCAAACCAGTGGCCAAGTCGAGTGGGTCAATCAGATTCTTGAAGATATGCTCAGGGCATGTGTCATCTCTTTCGGTATGAAGTGGGAAGATTGTCTTCCATATGCCGAGTTCTCCTACAACAACAGCTTCCAAGCAAGTTCGGGAAAGGCCCCATTCGAGATTCTCTATGGCAGGAAGTGTCGTACTCTTCTAAACTGGTCAGAGACTGGTGAACGCCAACTTCTTGGCAATGACTTGATCACAGAGGCTAAAGAAATGTGCAAAGTCATTCGTGAAAATCTCAAAGCCGCGCAATCGCGTCAGAAGAGTTACTATGATAGCAAGCATCGTGACTTGGCTTTCGAGATCGGAGACCATGTCTACCTCCGCGTCTCTCCGATGAAAGGTACTTGTCGCTTCGGTATAAAAGGGAAGCTTTCCCCTAGATACGTGGGTCCTTTTAAGATCATTGGAAAAAGAGGCGATCTCGCCTATCAACTTGAGCTTCCATCCAACTTTGCAAACATGCATGACGTGTTTCATGTGTCTCAACTCCGCAAGTGTTTCAAGACTCCTGACCGCACCATCAACTTCGAAGAGATTGATCTCCAAGAATACATGTCTTGTCATGAGCACCTGTTGATATTCTTGAAGAAACTGAGCGCAAGACTCGCAACAAGTCTATCAAATTCCTGAAAGTCAAGTGGTCACATCATTCCGACCATGAAGCCACCTGGGAACGCGAGGACCACCTCCGTTCTGAATACCCGGAGTTTTTCCAATCCTAGATCTCAGGACGAGATCCTTTCGTAGTGGTGGAGTGTTGTAACACCCCGTATGTAACTTGCCATATTTGTATTCCAACTCTTGCCATTTCCGGCTCTAAGTTATGAGATTCCTTGTTGTTGGGTTTTTGTCTTCGTGTTGTTTTTTCTTTGTCATGCATCTCATATCATGTCATCATGTGCATCGCCTTTTCATACGTGTTTGTCTCATGCATCCAAGCATTTTCCCCGTTGTCCATTTTGCATTCCAGCGCTCCTATGTCCTCTGGTGTCCCTTTCTACCTCTTTTCGTGTGCGGGTGTTAAACGTTTTCAGATTGGACCGAGACTTGCCAAGCGGCATCGGTTTACTACCGGTAGACCGCCTGTCATGTTTCGTGCCATTTGGACTTCGTTTGATACTCCAACGGTTAACCGAGAAACCAAAAAGGCCTCGTGTGTGTTGCAGCCCAACACCCCTCCAAATTGGCCCAAAACCCACCTAAACGCCCTCCATCATCTAGGTCGTTCGATCACGATCGCGTGGCCGAAAACCGTGCTCAATTTGGAGCCTCCTAGCTCCTCCTACCTATGAAAAGGCCACTCCCCCCGAAAATTTCGGATCATTCCACCCTAACCCTAGTCCCCCTCCTCCTCCGAACACCGGACACGTCCGCCGGTGCTGGACACACCTCGCCGCCGCCACCGACCGCCTGCCACGTGGCGCCAAGCCACCCGCCGCCGCTGAGGCCCGCGGGGCCCAGATCCGGCCACCGCGTCGCCCGCGCCCTTCCTCTCCCTTGGCTACTCTAGCGACCGCCGTCCCGCGCCGCCGCGTTCCGCCCCGCTCCGCCCGGCCGACGACCTCGCCGCCTCGCCGCCGAAGTGCTCCCGCCGGCCACCGCGTGCCGCCCCTCGCCAACCTCGCCGCCGCGCCGCCGTGTCGCCTCCAGTGACTTCTGAAGCCCCGGGCGGCCTCTCCTTCCTCCTCCCCGTCCACTCCGGCCGCCCCCGCCCGTCTGCTCCAGCGAGAACCTCCGGTGAGCTCGGATCCGGCCTCGGTTCGTGTGCCCCGGACGAACCCTAGATCTGAGGGTTGACTTTTTCCCTCACCCCCAATATTTTTTGGCATTTTCATCATATCATAACTCATCATCCGTGGCTGCGTTTTGGGCGTGTAGCATATCAAATTGTTCGTCTCGACGAGTACTTCATTTCATTCCATTGCACCATGTTCATTTGAGCTCATCTTGATTCCCTAAATGTTGTTGTAAGAGTGCTAGTTTATATTAGTTTCAGATTCTTATCAGTAATTGGACATTTGTCATTTTTGCCATGATTGTTGTGTGCCTCCTATGAACTTGAGCCCTACATGTGTTTTGAAGTATGCCATGCCATCTTTATAGGGGTGTATGCCATGTATTTTTGTGATCATTGTGGTGACTAGCACAAGCATGCAAAGTAGCTCTCATGATGTTGCTGATTTCAGGGACTTAGAAATCTTCTAAGTCTTTGCCCTGTCAATATTTTTATGCCATGTATTCATGTTGCTACAAAGTGATCCAAGCCTCTTTTGAGCATGTTCAGTAAGGATGTTTTGTACATATTGTTGTGCTCTATCCATCTATGTCTTTGTTTGCAATTATGGAGCAACCTAGCTTGACTCAATCGAGCTCTACTTTTGCTATAAAATGTTCCTGGCAGAATGTTTACATGTTTAGCATTTTTTGCCGAGGTTGTTGTAGTTGATCCATGCATGCTATGAGGTTGTTCTTGCCATGTTTAGCTTCTATGCCATGTCTACTTGCTGGGTGTATGCTTAGTTTGTCATGCAATGCCTTGTGGTGAGTGCATCGAGCTCGTAAACTTGCCTACTTAATATCTGTTTTGCCATATTCCAGTTTTCTACTAAGTCTGAATCTGCTAACGATAATTGCTATGTTCACATGGATGCCATTGTATTTTCTGATCCCTTTTGTCTTAAGGTCAGTAAAGGACTTTTGTTGTATGCGTTGAGTAGCTTCATGCCATGCCTTTCTTTGCCATGATATGTTCATGTATCATGTTGTTATCTTGCTCTAAACATTGCTTCCTGATGTTAAATTCCTGACATGTTATTTTCACTAAGTCTGTATACTAATATCTTTTGCACTTTTACCATGCTTGTTTGAACCTGCTATTGAGTGAATTAGCCGTAGCTCAGTGTTCATGTTTTGTCAAGCATCTTGAGTGGATCCCTGCCATGTATTTTGTTGACATGTTAGAGTGCAGTAGCTTGTTGTTATTGATGCATTTAGAAGGCCTCGTGCTGTTAATCGCAGATCGGTACCATATTTGTTTTGCTTGTCATTTGCAAACCGTGCATCTGATGCCGGTGATCTTTATATCGATTTCGACCGAAATAAACTCATCTTTCCAGTGGCACTCTTGGTTTTCCAAGTTGAGG
Organism: Triticum aestivum; assembly: GCF_018294505.1. Lineage (NCBI taxonomy): Eukaryota > Viridiplantae > Streptophyta > Magnoliopsida > Poales > Poaceae > Triticum > Triticum aestivum. Next base: position 312,471,912 of record NC_057800.1, on the reverse strand, counting down.
CCAGTTTCAATCTTTCCTTTCCGAAACATGCATATGCATAGCATATCGCATCCCGCATATCATGCCATGTTTTGCATCATGTTGCTTGTGCATTGCACGTGGTTGATTGTGTCTCCCTTTGCTTGTGTTATTGCTTTGGGTAGAGCCGGGAGACGAGTACGTGATCGAGGAGCCCGTTGAGTACGTTTACGAAGATTAAGCTAACGTCAACTCGGAGAACTTTGCAGGCAAGATGACCATACCCTCGAAATCACTTCTATCTTTGCTTGCTAGATGCTTGCTCTATTGCTATGCCTATGCTATGATACCTACCACTTGCTTATCATGCCTCCCATATTGCCATGTCAAACCTCTAACCCACCTTGTCCTAGCAAACCGTTGTTTGGCTATGTTACCGCTTTGCTCAGTCCCTCTTATAGCGTTGCTAGTTGCAGGTGAAGATTGGAGTTTGTTCCTTGTTGGAACATGTTTATTGTTGGGATATCATTATTATATCTTGTCTATTTTAATGCATCTATATACTTGGTAAAGGGTGGAAGTCTCAGCCTTATGCCTGGTGTTTTGTTCCACTCTTGCCGCCCTAGTTTCCGTCATACCGGTGTTATTTTCCTTGATTTTGCGTTCCTTACATGGTTGGGTTAGAATGGGAACCCCTTGACGGTTCGCCTTGAATAAAACTCCTCCAGCAATGCCCAACATTGGTTTTACCATTTGCCACCTAGCCTCTTTTTCCCTTGGGTTTCCGGAGCCTGAGGGTCATCTTTATCTAAACCCCCCGGGCCAGTGCTCCTCTGAGTGTTGGTCCAAACTAGAGCCCTTTGCAGCGCCCCCTCGGGGAAACTCGAGGTTTGGTTTTAGTTGTACAGAGCGCTCAACTGAGTGTGCCCTGAGAACGAGATATGTGCAGCTCCTATCGAGATTTGTCGGCACATTCGGGCGGCTTTGCTAGTTTAGTTTTACCATTGTCGAGATGTCTTGTAACCGGGATTCCGAGTCTGATCAGATTGTCTTGGGAGAAGGAATATCCTTCGTTGACCGTGCGAGCTTGTGATGGGCTAAGTTGGGACACCCCTGTAGGGATTTGATCTTTCGAAAGTCGTGCCCGCGGTTATGGGTAGACGAGAATTTGTTAATGTTCGGTTGTAGAAAACCTTAAACTTAACTTAATTAAAATGAATCAACAGAGTGTGTGGCCGTGCTGGTATCTTTTCGGCGGAGTCCGGGAAGAGAACACGGTATCGCGTTATGTTTGGACGTAGGTTGTTCTAGGATCACTTCTTGATCATAGTTTATCGATCGTGCCTTTGCCTTCTCTTCTCGCTCTTTTTGCGTATGTTAGCCACCATATATGCTAGTGCTTGCTGCGGCTCCACATCAAACCTTTACCCTACCTATAAGCTTAAATAGTCTTGACCCCGAGGGTGTGAGATTGCTGAGTCCCCATGACTCACAGATTACTTCCAAAACCAGATGCAGGGACCGATGATACCGCTCCAGGAGATTCGACTGAGCTCAAGTGGGAGTTCGATGAGGACTCAGGACGATACTATGTTTCCTTTCCAGACGATCAGTAGTGGAGCCCAGTTGGGGTGATCGGGGACTTTGTTGCATTTGGGGTTGTTCTTTATTTTGGTTCCGTAGTCGGACCTTGATTGTATCTGGATGAATGTAATGATATTTATACTATTGTGTGACGTGGCGAGTGTAAGCCAACTATGTATCTCTTTCCTTATTTCATTACATGGGTTGTGTGAAGATTACCCCACTTGTGACATTGCTTACAATGCGGTTATGCCTCTAAGTCGTGCTTCAACATGTGGGAGATATAGCCGCATCGTTGGCGTTACATGTTACTACTATCATTACTTGCTCGTTACAAATTACCTTGCTATCAAACTACTCTATTACTTACAATTTCAGCACTTGCAGACATTACCTTGCTGAAAACCACTTGTCATTTCCTTCTGCTCCTCGTTGGGTTCGACACTCTTACTTATCAAAAGGAGCTACAATTGATCCCCTATACTTGTTTGTCATCAAGGCCAGGCGCCGTTGCCGGTGAGTGAAGCGCCTTTGGTAAGTGGAATTTGGTAAGGAAGCAGTTATACAGTGTGCTGAAATTTATTGTCACTTGTTACTATGGAAAACAATCCTTTAAGGGGTTTGTTCGTGGTATATTCACCTCGACCAGAACCACAATTAGGTACCCCTAAACCTACTTTACCTACCGAAAATATTGAATATGAAATTCCTTCGGGTATGATAGAACAACTGCTAGCTAATCCTTATGCAGGAGATGGAACTAAACATCGTGATATGCACTTGATATATGTAGAACAAATTTGTGGATTGTTCAAGCTTGCAGGTTTACTTGGAGATGAAGTGATGAAAAAGGTTTTCCCTTTATCTTTGAAGATAAAATCATTGACATGGTATAGGCTATGCGATGATATTGGATCTTGGAATTGGAATTGTTTGAAATTGGAGTTCCATCAAAAAAATTATCCTATGCATCTAGTTCATCATGATCGGAATTATATATATAAATTTTTGGCCTTGTGAAGGAGAAAGTATCGCTCTAGCTTGGGGGAGGCTTAATTCAATTTTACATTCATGCCCCAATGATGAGGTCTCAAGAGAAATTATTATCCAGAACTTTTATGCTCGACTTTCTTGTAATGATCAAACCATGCTTGATACCTCTTGTGTTGGTTCTTTTATGAAGGAGACTATTGAATTCCGGTGGGATATTTTGGAAAAAATTAAACGCAACTCTGAAGATTGGGAACTCGATGAAGGTAAAGAGTCAGGTATTAAACTTAAGTATGATTGTGTTAAATCTTTTATGGATACCGATGCTTTTCAAAAGTTTAGCACTAAATATGGACTTGACTCTGAGATAGTAGCCTCCTTTTGTGAATCATTTGCTACTCATGTTGATCTCCCCAAAGAGAAGTGGTTTAAATATCACCCACCTATTAAATAATAAATCAAAGAACCGATACCAGGTAAAGAAGAAACTATACTTTACAATGTTGATCCAGTTGTTCCTTCTGCTTATATTGAGAAACCACCCTTCTCTGTTAGGATAAAGGAACATGCTAAAGTTGTCAACAAAAGCTCTATTAGAACACCTAAACCCGATGAACAAATTAAAGTGGAACCTAGTATTGCTATGGTTAAAGATCTCTTGGAAGAAAATGTTGATGGGCATGTTATTTACTTCTGTGAAGAAGCCGCTAGAATTGCCAAACCTGATAAAAAGGATAAACATAGACCTGTTGCCGGCATGCCCATTGTCTCAGTTAAAATAGGAGATCACGGTTACCATGGTTTATGTGACATAGGTGCTAGTGTGATTGCTATTCCTTACACCTTATATCAAGAAATTATAAATGACATAGCACCTGCAGAGATAGAAGACATAGATGTTACTATTAAACTTGCTAATAGAGATACTATCTCACCAATTGGGATTGTTAGAGATGTTAAAGTCTTGTGTGGGAAAACAAAATACCCTACTGATTTTCTTGTTCTTGGTTCCCCACAAGATGACTTTTGTCCCATTATCTTTGGTAGACCTTTCTTGAACACCGTCAATGCTAAATAGATTGTAAGAAACAAAATGTTGGTGTTAGTTTTGGTGATGAGTCTCATGAGTTTAATTTTCCAAGTTTAGTAGAAAGCTTCATGAATAAGAATTGCCTAGTAAAGATGAATTAATTGGTCTTGCTTCTATTGTTGTACCACCTGCTGATCCACTAGAACAATATTTGCTAGACCATGAAAATGATTTACATATGCATGAAAGAAATGAAATAGACAAGATTTTCTTTGAACAACATCCTCTACTTAAAGACAATTTGCCTATTGAAACTCTAGGAGGTCCTCCTCCACCTAAATGTGATCCTGTGTTTGAATTAAAACAATTGCCAGACACATTAAATATGCTTATCTTGATGAAAAGAAGATATATCCTGTTATTATTAGTGCTAACTTTTCAGAACATGAAGAAGAAAGATTATTTAAAGTTCTAAGGAAGCACCGGGCTGCTATTGGATATACTCTTGATGATTTAAAGGGCATTAGTCCCACTCTATGTCAGCACAAAATTAATATGGAACCTGATGCTAAACCCGTTGTTGATCACCAACATCAGTTAAATCCGAAGATGAAAGAACTGGTAAGAACGGAAATATTAAAACTTCTGGAAGCGGGTATAATCTATCCTATAGCTAATAGTAGATGGGTGAGTCCTATTCATTGAGTCCCTAAGAAAGGAGGTATAACTATTGTTCCTAATGATAAGAATGAACTTATTCCACAAAGGATTGTTACAGGCTATAGAATGGTAATTGATTTTAGAAAATTAAACAAAGCAACTAGAAAAGATCATTGCCCTCTGCCTTTTATTGATCAAATGCTTGAAAGATTGTCTAAGCACACACATTTTTGCTTCCTTGATGGATATTCTGGTTTTTCACAAATACCTGTTTCTCAACCTGATCAAGAAAAGACCACTTTTACTTGTCCCTTTGGAACATATGCTTATAGATGTATGCCTTTCAGTTTATGTAATGCACCTACTACCTTTCAAAGATGTATGACTGTCATATTCTCTGACTTTTGTGAAAAGATTGTTGAGGTTTTCATGGATGTATTCTCTAGTTATGGGAAGTCTTTTGATGGTTTTTAAGCAATCTTGATTGAGTTTTGCAAGAGATGTGAACAAACAAATCTTCTCTTAAATTGGGAGAAGTGCCACTTTATGGTTAATGAAGGCATTGTCTTGGGTCGTAAAATTTCTGAAAGAGGTATTGAAGTGGACAAAGCTAAGGTTGATGCAATTGAGAAAATGCCATGTCCTAGAGATGTAAAAGGTATTCGTAGTTTCTTAGTTCATGCTGGTTTCTATAGGAGATTGATCAAAGACTTTTCTAAAATTTCTAGGCCCCTTACGAATCTTTTGTAAATGGATATTCCTTTTGTTTTTGATGATGATTGTTTAGAAGCCTTTGAAACACTCAAGAAAGCCTTAATTTCTGCACCTATTGTTCAACCACCTGATCGAAACATGCCTTTTGAAATTATGTGTGATGCTAGTGATTATGTTGTTGGTGTTGTTCTAGGACAAAGAGTTGATAGAAAGCTGAAAGTTATTCATTATGCTAGTAAAACTCTAGATAGTGCTCACCGAAACTATGCTACTACTAAAAAAGAATTCTTACTAGTGGTGTTTGCTTGTGATAAATTTAGACCTTATATTGTTGATTCCAAAGTAATTGTTCACACCGATCATGCTGCTATTAAATATCTTATAGAAAATAAAGATGCTAAACCTAGACTTATTCGATGGCTTCTCTTGTTACAAGAATTTGATTTACATATCATTGATAGAAAAGGACCTGAGAACCCTATAGCTGATAACTTGTCTAGGCTTGAAAATGTGCTTGATGACCCACTACCTATTGATGATAGTTTTTCTGATGAGTAGTTAGCTCTAATAAATGTTGCTCATAATACTCCTTGGTATGCTGATTATGCTAATTACATTGCTGCTAAATATTTACCATTTAGCTTTACATACCAACAAAAGAAAAAGAATCTTCTATGATTTAAGACAATACTTTTGGGATGACCCGCATCTTTATGTAGGAGTAGATGGTATAGAGACGTTGTGTACCTGAGCATGAATAGGGACAAATCCTACAGAAATATCACTCCGAAGCTTATGGAGGGAATCATGCTGGAGATAGAACTGCTCACAAGGTATTGCAATCTGGATTTTATTGGCCTACTCTATTCAAGGATGCCCGTATGTTCGTCTTATCTTGTGATGAATGTCAAAGAATAGGTAATATCGGTAAGCATCAAGAAATGCCTATGAACTATTCACTTGCTGTTGAACCATTTGATGTTTGGGGATTTGATTACATCTGACCTTTTCCTTCCTCTAATGGGTATACACATATTTTGGTTGCTGTTGGTTATCTTACTAAATGGGTAGAAGCTATTCCATCTAGTAGTGCTGATCACAACACCTCTATTAAAATGGTTAAGGAAGTTATTTTTCCCAAGGTTTGGAGTCCCTAGATACTTAATGACTGCTGGTGGTTCACACTTTATTCATGATGCCTTCCGTAAAATGCTTGCCAAGTATGATGTTAACCATAGAATTGCATTACCTTATCATCCTCAGTCTAGTGGTCAAGTTGAACTTAGCAATAGAGAAATAAAATCAATTTTGCAAAAGACTGTCAATAGGTCCAGGAAGAATTGGTCTAAGAAATTAGATGATACACTTTGGGCTTATAGAACATCATATAAAAATCCTATGGGTATGTCTCCTTATAAAATGGTTTATCGAAAAGTTGTAATTTGCCTCTTGAGTTAGAACATAAAGCATATTGGGCCATCAAAGAACTCAATTATGATTTCAAACTTGCTGGTGAAAAAAGGTTATTTTATATTAGCTCATTAGATGAATGGAGAACCCAAGCTTATGATAATGCAAAATTATTCAAAGAAAAAGTTAAAAGATGCATGATAAGAGAATCCAAAAGCATGATTTTAAAGTGGGAGAATATGTTCTTTTGTACAACTCTCGTTTCAGATTCTTTACAGGAAAACTCCTCTCAAAATGGGAAGGCCCCTACATTATCTAGGAGGTTTATCGGTCTGGAGCCATCAAAATAAATAATGCCGAAGGTACTAACCCGAATATTTAGAAAAATAGGAAAATAAGAAACTTCTAGGAAGCGTACCCTGGTGGGCACAAGACACCTGGGCGCCCAGGTGGGTTGGGCCCACTTGGGACACCTTCCGGACTCCGTTTTTCTTCCATTTGCTTGTCCCCCAAGATAAAAAATCTATATATATTCTCCGAACCTGTTGATCACCGTATCGCGGAGAAATCCCCTATTCTTCTTTATTGCTGTTTTCTGCGTAGTTCTGAAAATATGTCATCCCAAGACTCTGACGGAGAGAGCTATGTCTCACATCTCATTGCTGACCCAAAGACGTATGGGGACCTACCTCCTTATGGTCGAACTAAAGATGACAAGGAGGATGCTCACTCGATGAGGATCGATGATTCATGCTTGGAGGAGGTGGATGTTCTTCTACCTCAACCTGTGGATATGCACGTGGAGTTCAAGAAGTCAAGTCTCCCTAAGAGAGCTAACCGGTCTAAAAACCAATTTATTCCTTTTTGTTTTTGGCAGAAAAGCAAAGGGGATTTATGTGACAAGATCTTGAAGCTGTTGCTGGAATTCGATGATTTAAAGGAGGAAATTTCTCACCTCAACTACAATATGAAAAAGTTAAAGGCACAATTGCCATCACGACCATCATCTTCTTCACCACCAAAAGAGAATTGAGTATTGGGTATGGGCACTCCCCTTGGCTTCCGCCAAGCTTGGGGGAGGTGCCTCGGTATCATATCATCCCCACTATCTTTTTGCCTTTACTTATTTTAGTTCGATCTTTTGCTTTAGATGAATAAAAGTTTAGTTCAATCCTTTCTTCTTTGAGAGTTTGCTTAGTGATCTATCCTTGTAATCGTGTGCGAGATATATAATAAAGTATAGTTTGAGTTTTTGCTTTCTTTATTTTCATATTGCAATTAAAAAAGGAAATAGATGAAAGAAAGGAAATAAATGGAAAAGATCATATGCAAATCCTATGGTAGGTGAGGACACCACATAAGGAAAAGTATAAGTAGAAAATTTTATTAGAGATTGACAAACATAGCATTAGTCAATGATGCAACTCATGAAAGAATTAATAAGGGAAGAGAAGATTCACATATAAATATACTATCCTAGAAATCTTTTGTGATTGTGAGCCCTCATCAAAATATTATATGCCAAAATTGTTGACGTTGGACAAGACAACTTAATGATTTATGTTTGTTTATGTTCACATAGAAGTCATATTGTCATGGATCCTTTAACATGTGGTGCTTGCCCCCTATCTTTGCTAGCCAAAAATTCCACACTAAGTAGAGATACTACTTGTGCATCCGAAAACCCTTAAACCCAAATCTTATTTTCAAGAGTCCACCATACCTACCTAGGTTTTGAGAAAGATCCCTCAAGTAAGTTGTCATCGGTGCAAAAAGACAATAAAAATTGCTTCTAAAAGTGTGAGATCATTTAGTGTAAGAGAAAATTGAGCATTGCACGAACTTGTGATGCACTACTGCAGGATGCTGGTAACGCGACACTATGATTAGAGACCCTTCGACAAAACTGTGTGTGATGCAATAATCGCAAACGGTGGTGTAAAAACCCCGTCAAAAAAGGTCAAAAACATTTGCGATGGAGGATGCATCAAACATGGTTCAGATTTTAGTTGTGTGTGCGATGCAGGGCACACGGTTCAGTTCAATTAACTGCTTGCGATGAGGAACAAAAGAAGCGGGCAACCGGATGAAGGTGATTGCGATATATATCATACGGTTCATGCGGATGAACTGTTTGTGATTAGGCAACACAAAAGAAACGGTGAGCCAGATCAAGGTGTGTGCGATATACAGCATGCAGTTCACTTGGATGAACTGTTTGCGTTGAGACAAGAGAACAGAAACGGTTCAATATATCAAGATGTGTGTGATACACGGCAAACAGGTCTGTAATCAGAAATGTGTGCGAAGACCGATAATAACACAAATGATTGCTTCTAATAAAACGTATGTGATATGCTCTGTCTACACAACATCTATTAGCCATTGGGGGACGGGCAGTCATCCAGATTTGCCATAAGGATGCGAAGAGGCATCCTATATCAGCAAGGACTAGCTATTCCACCAGTAGCTCATCTAAGAGAACTCTCAAGTTAAGTGTGCTCAGGCTGGAGCAGCCATTAGATGGGTGACTGGATGGGAAGTTGTGTTGATGTTAAATTAGCTGATAGGATGGGCCATATCTGTCAAATTAAATGACTGATATGACCCATCCCATGATTTAATTTAACCTCGAGGTCCTTGTTTCTTAACACATGTTAAAGAAGGTCTACCGCATTACTTTTTGACAATGTGTGATACGTGGCATACAGTTGATCCATCCGACCTGTTTGTGATGGAATAAGCCGTGTGTGTTGTGGGGAAACACTTGCTAGTATTCAACCATTTGCGATTGATGAATTCATCACCAACGGGTTCCCTAGTGTGGTCCGTGTTCATCTGATCATCATCTACTTCTTGTGCTAGCTCGATATTCCTTCTACACTAAGTTTCCATTAATTGATGGCGTTTTATGAACACGCCACCGTTTCCCTCCACCCAGCGATATTGTGCATAAACCTAGGAGGCACGCGATGCACGGAGGCGACAAGTGCAGCCTGTAGCACATCCACCTTTTCAAGTATGCCAACCCACCAAAGCGCCGCCTCTTCCATCAACCTCGTCAATGAGGAAAACGAGCAGGCGCCATGACCCGTCGAGGCCGAGGCGCTCCACGGCAACGTGATGGACGACGCCGTGATGCGCATCATCGCCAGGGTTGAGCAGACCTTTGGTGCATGGTGCTTGAGCGCCGCAGATCAAGCTAGGCATGTCAGTGCCGACAGGCTGCAGCTCACCGCACAACATGATCGATGGCGCACCGCAGAGCAAGCTAGGCGCGTCCGCACCGATAGGCTGTGGCTCGCTGCACGACGAGACCGTTGGAGCGCCGCAGAGCGAGAGGCGTGGCACGTCGCATAGCAAGAGTGGATTCATAGATGCTTTCCTGCTGTCGACACGGCATCACAGCTGGGTACACGTCCCGTCAGTACCGTACTTGCATGAGAGGTTGGCCGCGCCGTACTTGCACCGGACGCCCACCGCGCCATTCGCATGGGTTGCGCCGCTCGCCTTGTTCGTGGCCCGCTAGATGCCAACACGCTGGTCCATAGGCTCGACCGCTTCCTTGGCCCAGGTGTCCACCTAGGCGCAGTAGAGGAACATGGCCGTCGCATCCTCGAGCTGGCAATCTCCGGTGAAATATCCAACTTGGACCTCGAGATCGTGCTCCAGATGTACCACGAGCGTGTCGACCACTTGGACGAACGCCTGCACGAGTTCAGGCAGAGCCGAGAGCTACTGTAGGCAAGGGCTGCTGGTCATGGTCTCATGGACGTGTTTTATTTTGTTGAGTTGTTTCGACATGGATAGCTATGTATTCACAACAATCATAGTATTGCTCTGTTTATTCCTCTGTTTCAATGTGTGTGTATAAACTTTCCATTTTGTATATGTGGATGATAACAGCTACATTCAAATTAGTATACAACAGATAGAAAATGGAATTCATAATATATATATATATATATTATGAATTCCATTAGTTCATTAGTTCATCACAGAATATATATAATATCATCACATATAGGTGATGATACTTAACTACTATGTACAATGCATAAAATTAAAAACGAACAATACTAAAACTAATAATCCCTCCTAGGGCCAGTATTCTGGTAGCCCCTGTCCAGTAGCTCCCTGGTGCACGGCGTCTTCCTAGTGTGGAGGGAGTACTCCGCCTCCTCCGCCTCGCGGCGCTTGACGTACCGATCTGCCTCTTGCTCGCGGACGCGCGCGAACGATCTTGCCATTTCATTGGGCGCCCACCGGGGCTCCTCGTCGGTGGCACGCTGGAGCTTATCAGCCCACCTCCATGCAGCGACGAGGCGCCCAGTGCCTATGACCTTACTTGCAAAGTACCCATCTTCATAGACCTCCTCGGCACGACGACGCACCCATCCCCAAAGCTCCGCTGCCTCCTTTTTCCAGGCGGCATCACGGGCTTCATAGGCCGCCCGGTACCTGGCTTCCTCCTCCTTCATCTCCTTCTTGAACGCCACTTGCCTGGCTTTCTCAGCCGGCGGCAGCGACTTCCATAGACAAAGATTGTACTGGCCCCAAAACTAATCCAAAGTTGGGGTTCCGGCGCAACCTCGTCCGACGGCGTGTAAGGGTCCTCGTCGCTGCTATTCGAGTGAGCGTCCTCCGGGGGTGGCGACTCCTCGTCGGCACGTGGGCAGACCGGCGGCGCCATGGCAGAGCTTTGAGAGAGATAGGGCGAGCGAGGGGAGGATGTAGATGAGAATGCAGGCGGGATGACGTGAGCAAGGTAGTATTTATTGGCAGCCAGAATCTAGAATGACGGGGACAGTACACACGCCAGTCGCCGGAATTTACGAGTACTGTAGTTTGAATTACACACGATTCCCGTAGCAAAATCCGTGTGTGAACATAATAGCCAAAATCCGTGTGTGAACATAATAGCTGACGGTTTCCAATGCAGAACCGTCTCTGATTAATGATCTCCGCCACTCACCTACCAAACCTCGAGCCGTGAGATAGAGTGCTAATCGTGCGGGGGCCGGTTGTCTTGCCACATCTTTATATTTTCTTTTTTGAACACCGGATATTTACATCGTCTGATGATATTTTAACTTGCACACAAGTACACAAAAATATGATTTTTCCAACTGTTATGGTTAGGCGTTGCATGTAGATGTAGTTCAAATTCAAATTACGGTCATTAAATGGCTAGAAAATCACTTAAAGGTCTTTAAAAGGTCAAATTAGCCCTAAAATTTTCCAAATTTTCACATGACAGTTGTATTAGTGCACGTTAAACGTAGGAAAAAAATTGAAGGCCGTAAGAGGAAGCTATCTCCCGTTCGTCATCAAATATGCATTGTTCCCTCTCAGAACCACGAACCTTCTAGTGAGTTGCTCCGGTTTGTCAGGGGTGTGTGTCCAAAATTTCGTCAAATAGGCCAATTTTTTTTACCACATCAACTTGGTGGCATGACATTACATCAAGCAAGGTTTCAGGTTTCTCTGATCATTTTTTAATTTTTTGGAATTAAAATGCCATGGCACTCTGATACGTCTCTAACGTATCTATAATTTTTGATTGTTCCATGCTATTATATTATCTGTTTTGGATGTTAATGGGCTTATTTATACACTTTTATATTATTTTTGGGACTAACCTACTAACCCAAGGCCCAGTGCAAATTGTTGTATTTTTGCCTATTTCAGTGTTTCACAGAAAAGGAATATCAAACGGAATCCAAACGGAATAAAACCTTCGGGAGAGTTATTTTTGGAACAAACGTGATCCAGGGGACTTGGAGTGGACGTCAAGCAACCAACAAGGAGGCCACGAGCCAGGGGGCGCGCCTACCCCCTGGGCACGCCCTCCCCCCTCGTGGGCCCCTCGTGGCTCCACCAACCTACTTCTTCCTCCTATATATATTCGTATACCCCAAAAACATCCAGGAGCACCACGAAACCCTATTTCCACCACCGCAACCTTCTGTACCCAAGAGATCCCATCTTGGGGCCTTTTCTAGAGCTCCGCCGGAGGGGGGAATCGATCACGGAGGGCCTCTACATCAACTTCATGGCCCCTCTGATGATGTGTGAGTAGTTTACCTCAGACCTTCGGGTCCATAGTTATTAGCTAGACGGCTTCTTCTCTCTCTTTGGATCTCAGTACAATGTTCTCCTCGATCTTCTTGGAGATCTATTTGATGTAACTCTTTTTGCAGTGTGTTTGTCGAGATCCGATGAATTGTGGGTTTATGATCAAGTTTATCTATGAACAATATTTGATTCTTCTTTGAAATCTTTTATGTATGATTGGTTATCTTTGCAAGTCTCTTTGAATTATCAGTTTGGTTTGGCCTACTAGATTGATCTTTCTTGCAATGGGAGAAGTGCTTAGCTTTGGGTTCAATCTTGCGGTGTCCTTTCCCAGTGACAGCAGGGGCAGCAAGGCACGTACTGTATTGTTGCCATCGAGGATAAAAAGATGGGCTTTATATCGTATTGCTTGAGTTTATCCCTCTACATCATATCATCTTGCCTAATGCATTACTCTGTTCTTATGAACTTAATACTCTAGATGCATGCTGGATAGCGGTCGATGTGTGGTGTAATAGTAGTAGATGTAGAATCATTTCGGTCTACTTGTCGCGGATGTGATGCCTATATACATGATCATGCCTAGATATTCTCATAATTATGCACTTTTCTATCAATTGCTCAACAGTAATTTGTTCGCCCACCGTAATACTTATGCTATCTTGAGAGAAGCCACAAGTGAAACCTATGGCCCCTAGTCTATTCTCCTTTATATTAATCTTCAGTCAACAAGCTATTTCTATTACCGTTTATTTTGCAATCTTATTTTCCAATCTATATCATAAAAATACCAAAAATATTTATCTTATTATTATTATCTCTATCAGATCTCACTCTCGTAAGTGATCGTGAAGGGATTGACAACCCCTTTATCGCGTTGGTTGCAAGGTTCTTATTTGTTTGTGTAGGTACGAGGGACTTGCGTGTAGTCTCCTACTGGATTGATACCTTGGTTCTCAAAAACTAAGGGAAATACTTGCGTTACTTTGCTGCAACACCCTTTCCTCTTCAAGGGAAAAACAATGCAGTGCTCAAGAGGTAGCAAGAAGGATTTCTGGCACCGTTGCCGGGGAGATCTACGCACAAGTCAAGACATACAAAGTACCCATCACAAACTCTTATCCCTCGCATTACATTATTTGCCATTTGCCTCTCGTTTTCCTCTCCCCACTTCACCCTTGCCATTTTATTCACCCTCTTTTTCCGTTCCCCTTCTCTCTTCCGTTCGCCTTTTTTTGCTTGCTTCTTGTGTCGCCGTGTGTCGTCATGGCTAGTCCCTTATCTGCCCCTTTGTCTCCCGAGTTTGAAGTTCTTCACTTCAAACACAGACAAGGAGAAAATTTAAAAGATGACTGGTTTAGGATGATGGAATCTTATCATAATTGCACCCTAGAGGTGAATTTTAGAATTTTACTTCACAATTTTTATGTTGGGCTGAATATGTCGCATAGAAAACTCTTGGATTGCGTTGCCAGAGGGAATTTTATCGAAATTGATCCTAGTATAGCTCATGAAATCATAGAGGGAATAGTGGGAGAACTACCTCAATAAAAGGGGTCACATCATACCCAGGAAGAGGCACAAGTTTTTGAAAATATTTGTGAAGTAACAAAAATCTTACAAAAGTCTCTTGAACCTCTTAAGAGTGTTAGCGGAAACCTTCACCGCGTGCATATGTTGATTACCCTTTTTAATAAGCGGTTGGATTCTTTAGATCTAAAAATTTCCGAATATGAAGGAAATGTAAAGAACCTCCCGGATTCGAGCATGACTCTGCTAAAAAAATTAAAACGGAAGATGATAATACCTAGATCTATTTTTGTTTTTATGCCTAGCTAGGGGCGTTAAACGATATCGCTTGTTGGGAGGCAAAATAATTTTATTTTTGTTCCTTGATTTTGGTTCTGTTTAGTAATAAATAATTCATCTATCCTCTGTTTAGATGTGGTTTTATGCTTTTAATTAGTGTTTGTGCCAAGTAGAACCTTTGGGAAGACTTGGGGAAAGTCTTTGCGATCTTGCTGTAAAAAACAGAAACTTTAGCACTCACTAGTTTTGCTGCCATTTTTGACAGGAGAGTGCGATTAAGTTGATTCTTTTTGAAGATGATTAATAGATAAATGCCTCACGTCCGGAAATTTATTTTAGAATTTTTGGGGTTACATAAGTATTCGAAACCTACAGATTACTACAGACTGTTCTGTTTTTGACAGATTCTGTTTTTCGTGTGTTGTTTGCTTATTTTGATGAATCTATGGATAGTATCGGAGGTTATGAACCATAGAGAAGTTGTAATAGAGTAGGTTTAACACAAAAATAAATAAAGAATGATTTCATTACAGTACCTTAAGTGGTGGTTTGTTTCCTTTTACTAAGGGAGCTCATGAGATTTTCTGTTTAAGTTTTGTGTTGTGAAGTTTTCAAGTTTTGGGTAAAGATTTGATGGATTATGGAACAAGGAGTGGCAAGAGCCTAAGCATGGGGATGACCATGGCACCCCAAGGTAAAATTCAAGGACAACCAAAAGCCTAAGCTTAGGGATGCCCCGGAAGGCATCCCCTCTTTCGTCTTCTTCTATTGGTAACTTTACTTGAGGCTATATTTTTATTCACCACATGATATGTGTTTTGCTTGGAGCGTCTTGTATGATTTGAGTCTTCGATTTTTAGTTTACCACAATCATCCTTGCTGTACACACCTTTTGGGAGATACTCACATGAATTGAAATTTATTAGAATATTCTATGTGCTTCACTTATATCTTTTGAGCTAGATAATTTCGCTCTAGTGCTTCACTTATATCTTTTAGAGCACGGTGGTGGTTTTATTTTATAGAAATTATTGATCTCTCCTGCTTCACTTATATTATTTTGACAGTCCTTTAGAACATCATGGTAGTTTGCTTTGGTTATGAAACTAGTCCTAATACGATAGGCATCCAAGATGGGTATAATAAAAACTATCATAGAAAGTGCATTTAATACTATGAGAAGTTTGATACTTGATAATTGTTTTGAGATATAAAGGTGGTGATATTAGAGTTGTGCTAGTTGAGTACCTGTGAATTTTAGAAATACTTGTGCTGAAGTTTGCAAGTCCTGTAGCATGCATGTATGGAAATCGTTGTGTAACAAATTTGAAACATGAGGTGTTCTTAGATTGTCTTCCTTATAAGTGGCGGTCGGGGACGAGCGATGGTCTTTTACTACCAATCTATGCCCCTAGGAGCATGCGCGTAGTGCTTGGTTTTTTATGACTTGTAGATTTTTGCAATAAGTATGTGAGTTCTTTATGACTAATGTTGAGTCCATGGATTATACGCACTCTCACCCTTCCATCATTGCTAGCCTCTTCGGTACTGTGCATTGCCCTTTCTCACCTTGAGAGTTGGTGCAAACTACGCTAGTGCATCCAAACCCCGTGATATGATACACTCTATCACACATAAACCTCCTTATATCTTCCTCAAAACAGCCACCATACCTACCTATTATGGCATTTCCATAGCCGTTCCGACATATATTGCCATGCAACTTTCCACCGTTTCATTCATGACACGCTTCATCATTGTCATATTGCTTTTCATGATCATGTAGTTTACATCGTATTTGTGGCAAAGCCACCATGCATAATTTTTCATATATGTCACTCTTGATTCATTGCCCTTCCCGGTATACCGCCGGAGGCATACATATAGAGTCATATTTTGTTCTAGTATCGAGTTGTACTCATTGAGTTGTAAATAGATAGAAATGTGATGATCATCATTAATAGAGCATTGTCCCCCAAAAAAGAGAAAGGCAAAAAAGGCCCAAAAAAGGGGAAAAGAAATAAAAAGGGGCAATGCTACTATCTTTTTCCCCACACTTGTGCTTCAAAGTAGCACCATGATCTTTATGATAGAGAGTCTCTTGTTTTGTCACTTTCATATACTAGTGGGAATTTTTTCATTATAGAACTTGGCTTGTATATTCCAACAATGGGCTTCCTCAAATGCCCTAGGTCTTCGTGAGAAAGCAAGTTGGATGCACACCCACTTAGTTTCTTTTGTTGAGCTTTCATACATTTATAACTCTAGTGCATCTGTTGCATGGCAATCCCTACTCCTTGCATTGACATCAATTGACGGGCATCTCCCTAGCCCGTGGATTAGCCTCGTCAATGTGAGACTTTCTACTTTTTTGTCTTCTCCACATAACCCCCTATCATTATTCCATTCCACCCATAGTGCTATATCCATGGCTCACGCTCATGTATTGCTTCAAAGTTGAAAAAGGTTTGCGATTACTAAAGTATGAAACAATTGCTTGGCTTGTCATTGGGGTTGTCAAAGATGAGAGAATTCTTGTGTGACGAAAATGAAGCATGAACAAACTATATGATTTTGTAGGGATGAACTTTCTTTTGCCATGTTATTTTGAGAAGACATGATTGCTTAGTTAGTATGCTTGAAGTATTATTATTTTTATGTCAATATTAAACTTTTGTCTTGAATCTCTCGGATCTGAACATTCATGCCACAATAAAGAAAAGTTACATTGAGAATTATGCTAGGTAGCATTCCACATCAAAAATTCTGTTTTTATCATTTACCTACTCGAGGACGAGCAGGAATTAAGCTTGGGGATGCTTGATACGTCTCCAACGTATCTATAATTTTTGATTGTTCCATGCTATTATATTATCTGTTTTGGACGTTAATGGGCTTATTTATACACTTTTATATTATTTTTTGGACTAACCTACTAACCCAAGGCCCAGTGCAAATTGTTGTTTTTTTGCCTATTTCAGTGTTTCGCAGAAAAGGAATATCAAACGGAATAAAACCTTCGGGAGAGTTATTTTTGGAACAAACGTGATCCAGGGGACTTGGAGTGGATGTCAACCAACCAACGAGGAGGCCATGAGGCAGGGGGCGTGCCTACCCCCCTAGGCGTGCCCTCCTCCCTCGGAACCAACCAATCAACTACCAACCAACCGACCTACTTCTTCCTCCTATATATATTCATATCCCGAAAACATCCAGGAGCACCACGAAACCCTATTTCCACCGCCGCAACCTTTTGTACCCGAGAGATCCCATCTTGGGGCCTTTTTCGGAGCTCCGCCGGAAGGGGGATCGATCATGGAGGGCCTCTACATCAACTCCATGGCCCCTCCGATGATGTGTGAGTAGTTTACCTTAGACCTTCGGGTCCATAGTTATTAGCTAGATGGCTTCTTCTCTCTCTTTGGATCTCAATACAATGTTCTCCTCGATCTTCTTGGAGATCTATTTGATGTAACTCTTTTTGCGGTGTGGTTGTCGAGATCCGATGAATTGTGAGTTTATGATCAAGTTTATCTATGAACAATATTTGATTCTTCTCTAAAATCTTTTATGTATGATTGGTTATCTTTGCAAGTCTCTTCAAATTATCAATTTGGTTTGGCCTACTAGATTGATCTTTCTTGCAATGGGAGAAGTGCTTAGCTTTGGGTTCAATCTTGCAGTGTCCTTTCCCAGTGACAGCAGGGGCAGCAAGGCACATATTGTATTGTTGCCATCGAGGATAAAAATATGGTCTTTATATCTGATACGCCGCCATCATATCTACTTTTCCAAACACTTTTCCCTTGTTTTGGACTCTAACTTGTATGATTTGAATGGAACTAACCCGGACGGACGCTGTTTTCAGCAGAATTGCAATGATGTTGTTTTATGTGCAGAAAACAAAAGTTCTTGGAATGACCTGAAACTCCACGAAATATCTTACAATAAATAATAAAAAATCTTCGCCAAAGATGAAGACCAGGGGGCCCACACCCTTTCCATGAGGGTGGGGGCCCCCCTAGGGTGCGCCCCCTACCTCGTGGGCTCCTTGGAGACCTCCCGACTCCAACTCCAACTCTATATATCTGCTTTCGGGGAGAGAAAAATAGGAGAGAAGATTTCATCACGTTTTACGATACGGAGCCGCCGCCAAGCCCTAAAACCTCTCAGGAGGGTTGATCTGGAGTCCGTTCAGGGCTCCGGAGAGGGGGATTCGTCGCCGTCGTCATCATCAACCATCCTCCATCACCAATTTCATGATGCTCACCGCCGTGCGTGAGTAATTCCATCGTAGGCTTGCTGGACGGTGATGGGTTGGATGAGATTTATCATGTAATCGAGTTAGTTTTGTTAGGGTTTGATCCCTAGTATCCACTATGTTCTGAGATTGATATTGCTATGACTTTGCTATGCTTAATGCTTGCCACTAGGGCCCGAGTGCCATGATTTCAGATCTGAACCTATTATGTTTTCATCAATATATGAGAGTTCTTGATCCTATCTTGCAAGTTTATAGTCACCTATTATGTGTTATGATCCGTTAACCCCGAAGTGACAATAATCGGGATACTTACCGGTGATGATGGTAGTTTGAGGAGTTCATGTATTCATCATGTGCTAATGCTTTGTTCCGGTTCTCTATTAAAAGGAGGCCTTAATATCCCTTAGTTTCCATTAGGACCCCCCTGCGACGGGAGGGTAGGACAAAAGATGTCATGCAAGTTATTTTCCATAAGCACGTATGACTATATTCGGAATACATGCCTACATTACATTGACGGATTGGAGCTAGTTCTGTGTCACCCTATGTTATGACTATTACATGATGAACCGCATCCGGCATAATTATCCATCATTGATCCGATGCCTACGAGCTGTCCATATACTGGTTTACGCTTATTTACTTTCCCGTTGCTATTGTTACAATCACTACAAAATACCAAAAACATTACTTTGCTTTCGTTACTCTTTTGTTACCGTTACCATCACTATCATATTACTTTGCTACTAAACACTTTGCTGCAGATACTAAGTTTCCAGGTGTGGTTGAATTGACAACTCAGCTGCTAATACTTGAGAATATTCTTTGGCTCCCCTTGTGTCAAATCAATAAATTTGGGTTGAATATTCTACCCTCGAAAGCTGTTGCAATCCCCTATACTTGTGGGTCATCAAGACTAATTTCTGGCGCCATTGCCGGGGAGCATGGCTCTATTCTTTGAGTCACTTGGGATTTATATCTGCTGGACACTATGAAGAATTTGAAAGATGCTAAGACAACAATTTATCCCTCAACTACGAGGGGAGGTAAGGAACTGCCATCTAGCTCTGCACTTGATTCACCTTCTGTTATGAGTAAGCTTGCGACACCAAAACCTGCTTCTGCTATTCATTCTGATATGTCGCATGTTATTGATGATGCTACTTCTGCTATACATGATACTTATGATGAAACTACTTCTATGCTTGATACTACTATGCCACTTGGTGATTTTCTCGAGGAACGACTTGCTAGAGCTAGAGAGATTGAAAATATTGAATCTGATTATGATGATGAAAGTGATGATGAAGAATCACTTGTTATTTCTGAGGGTTATTTATTTGATCAATAAGCTTCTTTAGCTATTTTAGCTTGCAAAGATAGATATGAACTCAAAAGGTTATTAGCTAAATGGAAGAAGCAATCTCTAAATGCTAGGATGAAACCTGACCCTGCTTTTGCTACTTCACCTATCTGTGTTACTGATAAGGATTATGAATTCTCTATTGATCCTGATATAATTACTTTAGTTGAATCTGATCCTTTTCATGGCTATGAATCTAAAACTGTTGTGGCACATCTTACTAAATTAAATGATATAGCCACCCTGTTCACTAATGATGAGAGATCTCGCTACTTTTATATCCTTAAAATATTTCTGTTCTCATTAAAGGGTGATGCTAAGATATGGTTTAATTCTCTTGATCCTGGTGTGTGCGTAGTCCCCGGGATATGATTTACTATTTCTCTGCTAAATATTTCCCTGCACATAAGAAACAAACTGCTTTAAAGGAAATATACAACTTTCTGCAAATTAAAGAAGAGAGTCTCCCACAAGCTTGGGGGAGGCTTCTCAAGTTACATAATGCTTTGCCTGATCATCCTCTTAAGAAAAATGAAATACTTGATATCTTTTATAATGGACTAACCGATGCTTCCAGAGATTACCTGGATAGTTGTGTTGGTTCTCTTTTCAGGGAAAGAACACCGGATGAGGCTGAAATCTTATTGAATAATATGTTGATAAATGAAAATAATTGGGCTCCTCCTGAGCTAGCTCCTGAGCCAGCTCCTGCTCAAATTAATGATCCTATTCCTAAACCAACTCCGAAGAAGAGAGGTGTTCTATTTCTCAGTCCCGAAGATATGCAAGAGGCAAAGAAATCTATGAAAGAAAAAGGTATTAAAGCTGAAGATGTTATGAATTTACCTCCTATTGAAGAAATACATGGTCTTAATTTACCGCCTATTGAAGAAACATATGATCTTGATCCTTTACTTATTGAAGAACCACCAGACCTCGATAACCCAACACGGGTATTAAAGGTAAATTCTCTCTATAGATATGATAAAGCTGAAATCCCTCCTGCTAAAATTGCTAGTCAATGCTTGGATGAGTTTGATAATTTTATGTTTAAGCAAGAAGACTTTAATGCTTATTTTGGTAGACAATTAAAACAAGATGCTGATATGATTAAATATTTGGGTGATTATATGGCTAATATTAGAGGTGAACTTAAACTTGTTAGCAAACATGCTTCTATGGTTACCACTCAAGTAGAACAAGTACTTAAAGCTCAAAAGGAATTGCTCAATGAGATGAATTGTCGGGGGTATACCCCACGGTGTAAACCGGCCGGACTTGGCAGTTTATCTGAAGACCCTGCTGACACTTGGCGAGTTACTGGCAACCCGCCCTGACCTGGCGGTTTACAAGCAACCCACCTGGTCATTATGAATCACTGGTGATCCGGCGTGCGGGACAGACGGATGACAAGGCCCAAGGCCCAGAAGGCCGGTTCACGTTAACGGTGGACCGGTTTAAGAGGAAAGGCATGAGGAATATTTGTCCTACAAGGAGTTAACACCTGGACTTATATCCGGTTTGTATTAGAGATAGACTAGTCCTAATCCTAATAGGACTCTACATGTAACCCGCCCCTCCAACATATAAAAGGAGGGGCAGGGCTCCTCAAGGGGGGGGGGGAAGATTGACAAGTCCCACAAGTTGGAAAAGTTAGGTTTAGACAATAGCTCCCGAGATAGAGCACTTTTGTAACCGTGATCATCATCATCAATATCAATGAAGCAGGATGTAGGCTTTTACCTCCACCGTGAGGGGCCGAACCTGGGTAAAACATCGCGTCTCTCATCCCGCTCAACCCCTCTCAAGCTACCACATAGATGCGTTGGCCTCGCGACTAAGTCCTGACACCTAGGAGATCTGCCGTGACAATTCCACGACAGTTGGCGCCCACCGTGGGGCCCGCGCACGGATGGTGTTGAGTTCTTGGAGGGATCTTTTCTAGGGTTCAAGAGGTTCGCAATTTTCTGTCTCAACAATAGCCGGCATGGAGAAATTTATATCAACTATGAGCTCATTGGTCAAGATTGACGAAGCGTTTTGCTGCGATGGGCTTGAGATTGAGATTATTTTAAGGTTACTTGTGCGGCTGCCTCACGCGCCGCGGTGATTCCGCCGGGTCCGAGTCAGCCTGGGCGACTCATCAGGACGCAAGTTGATGGATAAGGAGTTTTTTGACTATGGCACTGCAAGTCCAGGGGCCGTCAATCGAGGCTACAGTTTATTTCAGGAAGACACACTGCAGCGCTCAAGTGGACAAATCGATCAAGGTCACATCTGGCCGGAAAGTTGCTGTAGCTTTTAACAGATTTCTAGACGTGTTAAGGAAAGTACTATCACAGAAAAAGGAGTTGAATCATCAAAACCAAGATAGACTCAGACGGGTGTAACAGCTTATCCATGATGAATAATAATCTGACTCAAATAGGGATCTAACGAAAAAGGCAAAGAGTCAATGGCTACTTACTAGTACCTACTTGGAAGCCAAATCCGAGTGGCCATGGCTCATCACGTGAGGCGTGCCGGCCATAAGTAGCAGGTAAAAGAAAAAAATCAATCAGTATACTACTCTGCGTGGGGTCAGCGCAACGCTGAGCCGACACACACACCCAGCGCTGCCTCCACCTGTTGAGAGCTCTAGCTGGCCTCCCTGCACCTTGAAGCGCCGCTTCTGCTGCTACCCCGCGGGCGTGTATGAGTGCAGATCATCCGGTTCGCCTCTGCGTATGCGCGTATGGTGACTTACGGACGAGCAGAATCCAGGATTGAACTGGAGGCACAACCAGAAAAGGAAGACAATCACGACCGGGAGCCTACATCCGTGACCCGGATTCACCGCGATGAATCGCCACGTTGAGCCGTTCTGAGCCGCCTCTGCTGTCTGAGCTGCCTCTGTCGTGTTGAACGGATCATTCGTTGTCTGAACGAATCAGGTGATATCTCTCTAAATATGTTTTATTAAACATATTGTTTTTTATCAAAGAACAATTACTTGGTCTTGTAATATTTTTGCAGGACCGTTACGAAAAGGTGTCGCCTAAGGGGGCGCATCAACATCACTTTTTGCATTGGTGTTTGTCCGTGCATCTACACTGGTTAAACAACATCATGTTTGAATCGCCACCCGCGCCGCTTTACAAAACGCCATGGACGACTCGTCCATCTGCCCTCATGGCGGTTCGCGAGTCCGCACCGGCTTACAATGCCACGGCCGACTCATCTGTTGTTCGGGCGAATCAGGTGATATCCTTCTAAGTATAATTTAGCACATATTGCTTTTGTCAGAGAGCAATTACTTTGGTCTTTGCATTTTATATGCAGGACAATTGGTCATTGCAAAGCCGATGGCCGGATCATGGATATATGAATTGCGTAATACTGTCATGTGCTAGCATATGACCGTGCCACAATGATCAAAGAATATGTGTGCAAGACGCCGCCCTTGTGGCCCGGACTACTTCGACTCACCGGGACTGCACCCGCGATTAACCCGCCCGTCTGTGCCGGTTTACAACACCGGTGAAGATTTTCCCCGTCCGCACCGGTTTACAATGCCGCGGCCGATTCATCTATCCGAGTTGCCTCTGATGTTGCAGTCGCTTTTGCCGTCCGTCTCTCGCGGCCTGATCTACATTAACATACCGGGTCGCACCTGTCTGCATGAGCTGTTTATTGGGTATGAGCAAATCACAGCTTGGGTAGCCCAGTTTTCTTTCAAATTGGAGACAAATTATCATCAAACCGTTTGCACTGGATGGTTCAATGGGTGGGCGCACAAGTCGCCGCCACTACAGTTTTAACTTCAAATCGTCAGTTGGAGGAAACCATTGGCCGAGTTGCTGACACGGCTCATATGGGATCATTTACAACCCGCCGCAGTCACCTCAACCTTCTATGGATTCACATCGTGCTATCAACGCCAATGATATACAAGTTATGCCGGTTTATATCACGGTCAAATATGGGGAGTCTCAAGCCAGCTCCTCGAGTCACCTTTGAGATTTGGAGGCTACAATGACATGACTCAGCGAATCTTGCTAGTTTCAGCAAATTTAAGAACCCCAGGATGATGGAGGGAAAGATAACACGGTCTCGGAGGCTACTATTATATTGATGAAAGTTTAAAGGCCGTCAGAAAATTTCCGGCTTAGAAAGTATATGACAGTTATAAAATCCCAGCTCGATGAAGTTCCAGGTCATCAGAAATGACTCCGGTTTGCAATCCGGTTCAAGAAAAATATTCTCCTACAAAGATCTGAAGCACTCAAATCCGGTTTAACAATGTCCGGTTCAAAAGGGAATTAACTTCTCGCAAGTTCGAGTTTGAAGGCCGTCAGAAAATTTCCGGCTAAAAATGAAGATTCCGGTTTAAAATCCGGTTCAAGGGAAAGATGTCTCCCATAAAGCTTTGAAGCTCTCAATATCCGGTTTAACATTCGGTTCAAGAAGAATTTATCTCTTGCAAAAGTTAAAAATTGCCAAAGAGGACCTGCTGCCGTGATGCACAGTTCAAACATGGGTATTCCGCCTTACTGGCCTGACATATTATTGATCGCATGGGGGCTTCTGCTTCATAAAGCGGGGCCTCTGGTCTTTTACATCATGTGAGGTTACACGGAGTTGCTCTAAAGCGGCCTCCGGTTTACCCCTTGAGTTCGCTTTGCTAAAAGCATCGTGTTATATCACTTGGAGGATTGGTCGTGTCCGAACCAATACCATGCCTCTTGATAGGCGAGAGCCACCAGATCACTTGGGGACTTGGTCATGTCTGAACCAGTCACGCCTCTTGATCGGCCTAAGGCCACAGAATCACTTGGGGGCTTGGTCGAACCCGAACCATGACCATGCCATTTGGTCGGCATAAATGCCACAGAATCACTTGGGGACCTGGCTGACTAGAACCATAGTTACACCTAACGGGAGCTTGGTCGTGTTTGGCCATGGTAACGCCATTTGATCAGCTTAATAAACCTTTTTGGCAAACGTTTTTGTCGTTGCTTTTGCTTCACACTTTTCTTTGAAGGGGGTTTTTGCTTTTCATTGTGTTTTTTAAACCGACAAAGTTTTTTAACCAATCAATTGACGGAACACAGTTCACGTCAATCCGGAGACTATTTGCCCGGTTTGATCCTTGTTGTTAACATCCTCTTATGGAGTAACACGGTGTTTATCACAACCCGGCACGGTTTTATCATAAACCGGCACAATATGGAAGGAGTTATCAGTACTCGAGATTTGGGTTATCACCCTTACTAAAAAGAAGTTGGTAAACCAACGATGTGATTCAATGTCACAGGTATGATATATTTCATATTTGATTATTCTAAATGCAGCCTTGGTTATAAACTCAGGTTATATGTTGGGCATTATGACCCGTCCGGTGGTAAACCGCCAGGACACTTTAAACTTGTTGTATGCAGAAACAGGTTGAATAAAGCATGATTATAAATCACCGATGTTTATTAAACCGGTAGTATGATCCGGTGTTTATTAAACCGGCCTGGCTTTGGACTATAAGTCGCCAGTATATATTTGGATTGCGCCATTGGAATCATGCGCTTATAAATCATTGGGTTATATTATTCAAATAGCCAAACTTGGCTGAAATTTCATTATGATATTGAATGAATAAGGTTTTCATACCGGATTATATTATCTTGAATAGCCAACATGGCTGGATTTTTAAGGTTTTCAAAGTCGCTATAGAGCAATGTCTATTCTTTTATCAAAGGATATGATTTATTCTACAATGGAAGGAATAGTCCCGAGTCGCTGCAGGCTTACAACCCGGCACTTGGGGGCTACATTATTCAAATTGAGATTACATGCAAGTCTCATGTCGCTGCAAGCATGCACCATGACACTTGGGGGCTAATGCAAAGTCATTTTTACTAGTCTTATTGAAGACCCGACTCATCATATTATAATGAGCCGGCCCTTGGGGGCTACCAATTGCTCCTGTCAACAATTCAAGGTACACAAGTTTTCGTCCATAATATTGAAGAATCCATTGCTCAGTTGGTAAAGCACAAAGCTCTTAACCTTGTGGACGTGGGTTCAAGCCCTACGATGGAAGCTACAATATAATATGTTATTTTCATTAAAGTATATATATCAAGTCCCGGTTCAGTATTATCTTACTAAGCCGGCCCTTGGGGGCTACACGTTGCTGTTCAAAGTTTACAAGATTATACTTACAAAGTCCCTGCTCATTATTGCATAATGACCCGGCCCTTGGGGGCTACACTGATTGAAGTTTTTATAAGCAATTGCAAGTTCCAGGTTGCTGCAAGCATGACAACCCGGCACTTGGGGCTACATATATGGAGTATTCAGTTTATATGATTGAGATGAACAAACCGGATTTCTTCAAGGTTGAAACATTTATTGGAGCAAGTCTTAAGTTATCACTATGTTCTCCTCATAAGACTTGGGGGCTACAGGTATTATGCATATAAAGGAGGAATATCTTCATTTTATCAGTTTTGAGAAAATCAGGAAGATCAATTACATAACCCGGTGTTGACAACAATTATGACCCGGTGCCATCAATATTTATAAACCGGCCATTTTGGTAATATTAAACCGGCAAGTTTTACATCTTCAAACCGGCTGAATATCACATAAGTATTTTCAGACCCATATTTCTTAAACCGGCAGAGCTGAATCAAAGGAGTTATTCTTCACAATATTTCTCGGTGACAAGCCAATGTCGGCAAATTGATTATGAAGCTGGTTTGTTGACCCGGATTTCCCAAAAGGAGGAAATAACAAGGAGTTAAGGATGATCAGGTACCAGTTTACAAAAATTCTTAACCCAGAGCATAACCTGTCAAATTTGTTCTTGTGTTTATTTTGTAGCATAAGTTTACCATGAATAAATCCAAGCTAAACTTGGGGGCTAATGTCGGGGATATACCCCGCAGTGTAAACCGGCCGGAAGTTAACCCGGCCGGACTTGGCGGTTTATCTGAAGATCCCGTTGACACTTGGCGAGTTACTGGCGACCCGCCCTGACCTGGCGGTTTACAAGCAACCCACCTGGTCATTATGACTCACTGGTGATCCGGCATGCGGGACAGACGGATGACAAGGCCCAAGGCCCAGAAGGCCGGTTCACGTTAACGGTGGGCCGGTTTAAGAGGAAAGGCATGAGGAATATTTGTCCTACAAGGAGTTAACACCTGGACTTATATCCGGTTTGTATTAGAGATAGACTAGTCCTAATCCTAATAGGACTCTACATGTAACCCGCCCCTCCAACATATATAAGGAGGTGCAGGGCTCCTCAAAGGGGGGGAAGATTGACACGTCCCACAAGTTGGACAAGTTAGGTTTAGACAATAGCTCTCGAGATAGAGCACTTCTGTAACCGTGATCATCATCATCAATATCAATGAAGCAGGATTTAGGCTTTTACCTCCACCGTGAGGGGCCGAACCTGGGTAAAACATCGCGTCTCTCATCCCGCTCAACCCCTCTCAAGCTACCACATAGATGCGTTGGCCTCGCGACTAAGTCCTGACACCTAGGACATCTGCCGTGACAATTCCATGACATGAATAGTAAGAAAAATGATTATGCTGTTAAAGTGGCTACTAGAACTGGTAGAATGACTCAGGAACCTTTGTATCCTGAAGGCCACCCTAAGAGAATTGAGCAAGATTCTCAGAGAAATAATATTGGTGCACCTAGTTCTTCTAAAAGGAAGAAAAAGAAAAATGATAGAACTGTGCAAACTTCTAGTGAACCTATTGTTGAACCACCTGATAATCCAAATGGTATATCTATGTCTGATGCCAAAACACAATCTGGCAATGAACATGAACCTAATGAAAATGTTAATGATGATGTTCACAATGATGCTCAACCTAGTAATGATAATGATGTAGAAATTGAACCTGCTGTTGATTTGATAACCCACAATCAAAGAATCAACGTTATGATAAGAAAGACTTTGTTGCTAGGAAACAAGGTAAAGAAAGAGAGCCTTGGGTTCAGAAACCCATGCCTTTTCCTCCCAAACCATCCAAGAAAAAGGATGATGAGGATTTTGAGCGCTTTGCTGAAATGATTAGACCTATCTTTTTGCGTATGCGATTGACTAATATGCTCAAAATGAATCCTTATGCTAAGTACATGAAAGATATTGTTACAAATAAAAGAAAGATACCAGAAGCTGAAATTTCCACCATGCTTGCTAATTATACTTTTAAGGGTGGAATACCAAAGAAACTTGGAGATCTGGGAGTACCTACTATACCATGCTCCATTAAAAGAAACTATGTTAAAACTGCTTTCTGTGATCTTGGAGCCGGTGTTAGTGTTTTGCCTCTCTCTTTATATCATAGATTTGACTTGAATAAGTTGACACCTACTGAAATATCTTTGCAAATGGCTGATAAATCAACTGCTATACCTGTCGGTATTTGTGAGGATGTGCCTGTTGTGGTTGCAAGCGTTACTATTTTAACGGACTTTGTTATTCTTGATATTCCCGAGGACGATAGTATGTCTATTATTCTTGGAAGACCTTTTCTTAATATTGCAGGGGCTGTTATTGATTGCAACACAGGCAATGTCACCTTTCATGTTAATGGTAATGAGCATACGGTACACTTTCCGAGGAAACAACCTCAAGTTCATACTATCAATTCTATTGGAAAAATGCCATCGATTATATTTGGAGGTTTTGAATTTCCTCTTCCTACTGTCAAGAAGAAATATGATATTCTTATTATTGGGGATGTGCATATCCCCGTTGAGGTAACATAGTGTTATTTGAAATTTCTCCGGTTCCACGTTATTCGGAATGAGTTCGTTAACAAGACTTGATCAACCTTGTTAGTGGATTCCTTTTGATGAGCATGAGATGGATGAAACTAGAAGCACAACCTTCTGTACCCTCTCTATACTTTCTGTTATTTAGTTGAAATAAAATAAAAATAAACATTTTTCTGTCTGTTATCTGGTTATCCGTGCAATATAAAAATATCTCGAAAATAAAAGTTCTCCAAATGCCCTGAAAATTAAATATGATCTTTTCTAGAATATTTGAGGATTTATGGAACAGAGAACACACCAGGGGGGCCAACCACCTTGCCACAAGGGTGGAGGGCACGCCCACCCCCCTAGGGCGCCCCCTGCCTCATGGGCCCATGGTGGCCCTCCTCTACTTATTCCTGCACCCATCCTCTTCTTCTTCCTCCCACAAACACGAAAAACCAACTCAAGCACGAGTTCCAGCTCGCTTTGTTGCCATTTTCGATCTTGCTCAAAGCACCTCTCACAAAACTGCTTGGGGAGATTTTTTTTTGAATGTGATACGTCCATTTTGCATCATGCTTTTATATCGATATTTACTGCATTATGGACTGTTATTTCACTTTATGTCACAATACTTATGGCTATTCTCTCTTATTTTACAAGGTTTACATAAAGAGGGAGAATGCCGACAGCTGGAATTGTGGGCTGGAAAAGGAGCAAATATTAAAGACCTATTATGCGCAACTCCAAAAGTCCTAATACTCCACGGAATGTCTTAAAATAAATCAAGAAAAATCCTCGCAAAAGATGAAGGCCAGAGGGCCCACACCCTTCTCACGAGGGTGGGGGGCGCCCCCCCTAGGGCACGCCCCCTACCTCGTGGGCCCCCTGGTGGCTCTCCGACATCCATCTTCTCCTATATGAAGTCTTTCGATGAGGAAAAATAGGAAGGAACTTTTCGGGACGAGACTCCGCCGCCACGAGGCGGAACCTTGGCAGATCCAATCTAGAGCTCCGGCAGAGCTGTTCTGCTGGGGATACTTCCCTCCCGGAGGGGGAAATCATCACCATCGTCATCACCAACGCTCCTCTCATCGGGAGAGGCAATCTCCATCAACATCTTCACCAGCACCATCTCATCTCCAAACCCTAGTTCATCTCTTGTATCCAATTCTTGTCTCAAAGTCCGGGATTGGTGCTAGTAGGTTGCTAGTAGTGTTGATTACTCCTTGTAGTTGATGCTAGTTGGTTTAATTGGTGGAAGATCATATGTTCAGATCCTATATGCATATTATTACCCCTATGATTATGAACATGAATATGCTTTGTGAGTAATTATGTTTGTTCCTGAGGACAAGGGAGAAGTCTTGCTATGAGTAGTCATGTGAATTTGGTATTCGTTTGATATTTTGATAAGATGTATGTTGTCTAGCCTCTAGTGGTGTTATGTGAACGTAGACTACATAACACTTCACCATTATTTGGGCCTAGAGGAAGGCATTGGGAAGTAATAAGTAGATGATGGGTTGCTAGAGTGACAAAAGCTTAAACCCTAGTTTATGCGTTGCTTCGTAAGGGGCTGATTTGGATCGATATGTTTCATGCTATGGTTAGGTTTACCTTAATACTTTTGTTGTAGTTGCGGATGCTTGAAATAGAGGTTAATCATAAGTGGGATGCTTGTTCAAGTAAGAACATCACCCAAGCACCGGTCCATCCACATATCAAATTATCAAAGTATCGAACGTGAATCATATGAACGTGATGAAAACTAGCTTGACGATATTCCCATGTGTCCTCGAGAGCGCTTTTCCTATTATAAGAGTTTGTTCTGGCTTGTCCTTTGCTATAAAAAGGATTGGGCCACCTTGCTGCACTTTATTTACTTTTGTTACTTGTTGCTCGTTACAATTTATCCTATCACAAAACTATCTGTTACCACTTATTTCAGTACTTGCAGAGAAAACCTTGCTGAAAACCGCGTATCATTTCCTTCTGCTCCTCGTTGGGTTCAACACTCTTACTTATCGAAAGGACTACGATAGATCCCCTATACTTGTGGGTCATCAAGACTCTTTTCTGGCGCCGTTGCCGGGGAGTGTAGCGCCTTTGGTAGGTGGAATTTGGCAAGGAAAAATTTATATATTGTGTTGAAATTTACTGTCACTTGTTACTATGGAAAGTAATTCTCTGAGGGGCTTGTTCGGGGTATCTTCACCCCGTCTAGTAGAGCAAAGAGTTGCTCCTCAACCTATTGAACCTATTGAAAATGAAACTCCTTTTGAATTTCCTTCAGGTATGATGGAAAAACTGCTAGCTGACCCTTTTACAGGAGATGGAACAAAGCATCCTGATGAGCACTTAATATATGTGGATGAAGTTTGTGGATTATTTAAGCTTGCAGGTATACCCGATGATGTTGCTAAGAAGAAGGTCTTCCCTTTATCTTTGAAGGGAGACACATTGGTATGGTATATGCTATGTGATGACATGAGATCATGGGACTATAAAAGATTGAAGTTGGAATTTCATCAAAAGTATTACCCTATGCATCTTGTTCATCGTGATCGCAATTATATATGTAATTTTTAGCCTCGCAAAGGAGAAAGCATCGCTCAAGCTTGGGGAGGCTTAAATCAATGTTATATTCATGCCCCAATCATGAGCTCCCGAGAGAAATAATTATGCAAAGTTTTTATGCTCGGCTTTCTGAAAACAATCGCACCAAGCTCGATACTTCTTGTGCTGGCTCTTTTATGATGAAGGCTATTGAATTCAGATGGAATTTATTGGATAGAATTAAACGCAACTCTGAAGATTGGGACCTCGACGAAGGTAAGGAGTCAGGTATGACACCTAAGTTTGATTGTGTTAAATTTTTTATGGATATCGATATTTTCCGTAAGTTTAGCACTAAATATGGACTTGACTCTGAGATAGTAGCTTCTTTCTATGAATCTTTTGCTACTTATGTTGATCTCCCTAAGGAGAAGTGGTTTAAATATCATCCTCCCATAGAAGTAAAAGTAGCTGCACCTATTAAAGTTGAATAAAAGACTGTCACTTATAATGATCCTATTGTTCCTACTTCTTATATTGAGAAACCACCTTTCCCTGTTAGAGTAAAGGATCATGCTAAAGCTTCAATTGTTGTTCGTAAAAGCAATATTAAAACATATACACCTCCTGAGCAAGTTAAAGTAGAACCTAATATTGCTATTGTTAAAGATCTCTTGTCTGATAATATTGATGGGCATCTTATTCGGTTCGAAGGAGAAACTGCTAGAATGGCTAAACCTTGTGATAAAGATAAACATAGACCTGTGGTAGGTGTGCCTGTTATTTCTGTTAAAATGGGAGATCATTGTTATCATGGCTTATGTGATATGGGTGCTAGTGCTAGTGTTATACCGCATACCTTATACAAAGAAATTATGCATGACATTGCACCTGTTGAGTTAGAAGGCATCAATGTTACAATTCAACTTGCCAATAGAGATACTATTTCACCAATTGGAATTGTTAGAGATGTTGAAGTCTTGTGTGGGAAAACTAAATATCCTTCTGATTTTCTTGTTCTTACTTCTCTGCAAGATAGCTTTTGTCCCATTATATTTGGTAGACCCTTCTTAAATATTGTCAATGCTACCATAGATTGCACAAGGAATGTTGTTACTGTTGGTTTGGATGATATAGTTCATGAGTTTAATTTCTCTAAATTTAGTAAACAACATCGTGAAGAAGAATTACCTAGTAAGGATGAAATTATTGGTCTTGCTTCTATTGCCGTACCTCCTAGTGATCCTTAACACTATTTGCTAGACCATGAAAATGATATGTTCATGAATGAAAGAAGGGAAATAGATGAAGTATTCTTTAAATAGGAACCTATTCTGCAACACAACTTGCCTGTTGAAATTTTAGGGGATACTCCTCCACCCAAGGGTGATCCCGTGTTTGAGCTTAAACCTTTGCCTGATAATCTTAAATATGCTTATCTTGATGAAAAGAAGATATATCCTGTAATTATTAGTGCTAACCTTTCAGAGCATGAAGAAGAAAGATTGTTGAAAACTCTGAAGAAGCATCGTGCTGCTATTGGCTACACTCTTGATGATCTTAAGGGCATTAGTCCCACTCTATGTCAACATAAAATAAATTTGGAAGAAAATGCTAAACCAGTTCGTGATCCTCAACGACGTCTGAATCCTAAAATGAAAGAAGTGGTAAGAAAAGAAATACTAAAGCTTCTGGAGGCAGGTATAATCTATCATGTTGCTGATAGTGAGTGGGTAAGTCCTGTCCATTGTGTCCCTAAGAAGGTGATGAGGACATCAATACCATTGTTACACCCACGGCCCCTACTGTTACATATACTGGACCAATTACTAGAGCTCGCGCACGCCAATTAAATTACCAGGTACTTTCGTTTCTTGGTAATGATTCTAATGTTCATGAGATTATGATGCTGCCTAAATTGGATACATTTGTTTTGCTTACAAATGAAGGGCCTAGCTTGGAGAAGGATGAACATTGGAGCAAGAACACGCATGGAGTTGATGGCATGCGCAAGGGGATCAAGAACGGAGTTACAAGTGATGATTTCAGGACTTTGAAGCCGCCATAAGGAGTGCATGAAGCCTTGGACGAAATATACAAGATGCCACTTCATAATATTCGTCCATAGGCTATTCTAGGTGCTGCGTCACCTTATTAATGGGCCAGGCCCATGTAATTTCGAAATACTTAAGTATAGGCTATTTTTAGAGTCCGTATGTGTGGGGAAACAAGAGTTAGGGTTGGTTTCGGACCCCACCCTCAAGGGCCACGAAATTCCCCCCTCTTCCTCCATATATACAGCCCTTAGGGTGTCGTTTAGACTTTGGGTTTTGTTTAGATTAAAAGTTTGCCATAGCTGCAACTTCGCGTACTTTGTTTGTGTCCAACGACCAGACCAAGACGTCACAGAACCCCACCTTGATCAATAAAGCTTTCATCTTATATTCGCAATATCCCGATTGCAATCTCAGTTTCTTGCTTGTTCTTCATTTGCTCGCAGGAAACAGACCCTCGTGGTCAGGTTGATCGTGCTCCGGCGTGGTCAATAACCCTCGGAAGTTGGTTTAGCGATTGCTAAGGCGCGACGTCTCGCACGTTCGTAGTCAGATCGACAAGGTCGACTCCCACAGAAAACGATAGCCACCATCTCATCGAAACATCGGGACACCTTTGCCTCTATCAAGTGGTATCAGATTTCCAGGTTGCTCGGTGAGATTTTACAGTTTTTCGTAGATTAGATCGAGTCTGTTCTTCATACCTATAGTCCATGAAAAAGCCAGAAAAAAATTTAGGGTTAGTTCATCATATCCGAACCAATCTGAGCCTTTGCATAATCGTGTCAAGTTGCTGGTCTTAGAGTCTAGTCTTTTAGAGTTTCGAGTTCTGGTCATAAGTTGTCACGCCGCCGCCGTACCATCATCATCGCCCATCTACCACTTTTGCTTATCCGCCACCGCTCTGAATCCATATCCATATACCACCACCAATCCGTATCCATATACCACCACCAATGTGTATCCATATACCACCACCGCTACCATATACCACCACCGCTGCCATATACCTCAACCATATATCCACCACCAATCCGAGTTCTTCTCATATTAGGTTTGTTCTTGAGATCAATCTAAATTCCGATTCGTGTTTCCTTGCCTGCATAGGTCTCGGAAAAAAAAGAGTCTGGAGACCCCCGGGCAGTTTTTAGGCCAAAATTTTCACGGGCAAATTTTTTCCCTATCCTATTTTTAGGCTTTTCTGAGTCTTTTGAGCCACGTGCCATCATAGTGATTTTTTGTCGCACTTTTTCGTCGTCGCTGCCCTGATTTTCCGAAAATAAGAAGTGAAAAAAAATTCGTGCCCATCCTATCAGTTTGACGAGGGAAGAGTTTTGAGACACTCGCCATTATAGTGATTTTTCGCAAAAAAATAGAGTGAAAAAAAAGAGTTCCAGAGTGTGCTTTTCCCTTATTTACGTGCAGCGCCGTGATTTTGTTAGTGTTCTAGGCTCACGTCTCTAGCACGGTCTAGCCTAGGACCAGCACAGTACCGCCGTTGAGCGTTTATTCAACTTTGCATCTCTGAATTGATTATTGCTGACCCTTTTTGCTACCATACTATAAGCCTTCCCAGCTCCACATACATCTACGTCGTGCGTTTGACTCTCCCTGGAAATCGCTCTATCCAAGCTTTTGAGAGTTTTGACTACAATGGTTGCCGATCACCGCCTGCTGCTGGGTAAGAACTGGCAAGAATTTAAGATTTGCTTGATGGATTTGTGACAACCTCCACCACCACCACTTGTTAGTAATCTATAGGATCATATTCTTGTGTGTTTCTATTGCTGCTAACCATGCCAGGATCACAAGTCGACGATACTGACTTGGAGAACTTGACGAACAAGGAGCTTCATGATATGTTTCAGCAAATGATGAGTGGACAGGTGCAAGATGTGATAAACAGATTTGAAGAGGCCATGGAGAAGATAGATGGCATGGAGAAGACGTTTGAAACAAAGCTCGATAACAAGTTTGCTGAATTGCTTTCGCGTTTTCCACCACCACCACCGGCTGCTCCTGCCGCACCTCTGCAACAACAGCAACAACATCGACTACCTCCACGTCGGGAAACAGCCCTCCGCCGAGCGAGTCGTGTCCCTCTTCAGTCGGGCCAAACTGCTGGTGCTGCTGTTGATACTTCTGTGGCTCCTACTGCTGATGTGGAGGAGGATGATTATGTGGGAGATTATGAGGATGAGTTTGATCAAAATCAGAACTACGTGCCACCACCAGCACATCAACCACCAGGTCGACCACATGCAAATAATGGCAATGGTAGGGCTCACCCTCAGGTACGAGATCATGACCATCTCCCTAAACTAAAATTGAATATTCCACCATTTGAGGGTAGATATGTTCCTGATATATATCTTACTTGGGAGTTAGAAACTGAACAACGATTTACATGTTTACAATATCCCGAGGAGAGACGTGTTCCTGATGCTGTTTGTGCATTCACTAGTTTTGCATGTGTTTGGTGGTCTGAGCATTGTAGATTATATCCTATTCCGGCTACTTGGGCTGCTTTGAAAACTGCTATGCGTATTCGTTGGGTTCCACCATATTATCAACGTGAATTACTTCAAAAATTGCAGCGCTTAAGACAGGGAAAAAATTCTGTAGAAGAATATTATCAGGAATTACAAACTGGCATGATTAGATGTGGTATTGTTGAGGAGAATGAAGCTATGCTTGCACGTTTTATGGGTGGATTAAATAGAGAGATTCAGACGATTCTAGAGTATAAGGAGTATACTAATATCACTCGTTTATTCCATCTTGCTTGTAAAGCTGAACGTGAAGTGCAGGATCGATAGGCATTGGCGCGGACTAACTTTTCTGCAGGTCGACCTTCATCATGGACACCACGTGCATCATCTACTTCCACACGTTCTGCTACACCGGCGCCTCCGTCGGCTGCCACCTCCAACCGTGATACAATAAAGCAGGCACAATCACCACTATCTGCCAAGAGCACACCTTCTGGGCCTGCAAAGAGCTCTTCTTCATCCATGGCATCAACAGGGCAAACACATGATATTATTTGTCGACGTTGCAAGGGTGGAGGTCATTATGCGAGAGAATGCCCATCTAAGCGTGTGATGATTGTTACTGAGGATGGTGGGTATGAGTCCGCTAGTGACTATGATGAGGAGACTTTGGCTCTTATTACACGTGAAGAACACGGTGGAGACGATTCTGATCATGAGACGCAATACATGGCTCCTGAAGATGCTGACAGGTATGAATGTTTAGTTGCTCAACGTGTTTTGAGTGTGTAGGTTACACAAGCTGAGCAAAATCAGAGGCATAATTTGTTCCATACAAAGGGAGTTGTGAAGGAACGTTCTGTTCGCGTGATCATAGATGGAGGGAGCTGCAATAACTTGGCTAGCATGGAGATGGTGGAGAAGCTATCTCTCACCACAAGACCACATCCACATCCTTACTACATCCAATGGTTCAACAACAGCGGCAAGGTTAAGGTAACACGTACTGTTCGTGTGCATTTT
Organism: Triticum aestivum; assembly: GCF_018294505.1. Taxonomy (NCBI): domain Eukaryota; kingdom Viridiplantae; phylum Streptophyta; class Magnoliopsida; order Poales; family Poaceae; genus Triticum; species Triticum aestivum. The sequence continues at coordinate 312,435,158 of NC_057800.1, read as the reverse complement.
AGTATCTCTACATACGCTGATTATGTTGATTGTGATGTGGTACCTATGCAAGCATGTTCCTTATTACTTGGTAGACCATGGCAATTTGATAAAAATTCTGTACACCATGGTAGAAACAATCAGTATACTCTTGTTCATAACGATAAAAATATTACTTTGCTTCCTATGACTCCTGATTCCATTTTGAAAGATGATATTAATAGAGCTAATAAAGCAAAACAGGAGACAAATAAGAGTGAAAATCAGATTATGGAAAAAGAATTTGAGCACCAAATGAAGCCTAATAATAAACCATCTACTGTTGTTTCTGAAATTAAACTGAAAAGTGCATGTTTACTTGCCACCAAATCTGATATTGATGAGCTAGATTTTAGCAAATCTGTTTGCTATGCTTTTGTGTGCAAAGAGGCATTATTTTCATTCGAGGACGTGCCTTCCTCTTTGCCCCCTGTTGTCACTAACATTTTGCAGGAGTTCGCTGACGTCTTTCCACAAGACGTGCCACCGGGATTACCACCTATTCGAAGGATTGAGCATCAAATTGACTTAATTCCCGGTGCTTCGCTACCCAACCGTGCACCATACCGTACCAATCTAGAGGAGACGAAGGAGATTATGCGTCAAGTACAAGAACTGCTCAACAAAGGTTATATACGCGAATCCCTTAGTCCTTGTGCTGTTCCTATCATTTTAGTGCCGAAAAAGGATGGTACGTCGCGTATGTGCGTTGATTGTAGAGGCATTAATAATATTACTATTCCTTATCGTCATCCTATTCCTTGGCTAGATGATATGCTTGATGAATTGAGTGGCTCTACAATATTCTCCAAAGTTGATTTGCGTAGTGGATACCATCAAATTCGTATGAAGTTGGGTGATGAATGGAAAACAGCATTTAAAACTAAGTTTGGATTATATGAGTGGTTAGTCATGCCTTTTGGGTTAACTAATGCACCTAGTACTTTCATGAGGTTAATGAACGAAGTTTTACGTGCTTTCATTGGACGATTTGTGGTAGTTTACTTTGATGACATATTGATTTATAGCAAATCTTTGGAGGAACATTTGGAACATTTATGTGCTGTTTTTATTGCTCTACGTGATGCACATTTGTTTGGTAACCTTGGAAAGTGCACCTTTTGCACCGACCGAGTATCTTTTCTTGGCTATGTTGTTACTCCACAGGGAATTGAAGTTGATAAAGCCAAGATTGAAGCTATTGAGAGTTGGCCGCAGCCCAAAACGGTCACACAAGTGAGGAGTTTCCTTGGCCTCGCTGGTTTCTATAGGCGTTTTGTGAGAGATTTCAGCACCATTGCTGCACCTCTCAACGAGCTTACAAAGAAGGATGTGCCTTTTGTTTGGGGTACCGCACAGGAAGAAGCTTTCACGGTATTGAAAGATAAGTTGACACATGCTCCTTTACTCCAACTTCCTAATTTCAATAAGACTTTTGAGCTTGAATGTGATGCTAGTGGAATTGGATTAGGAGGTGTGTTATTACAAGATGGAAAACCTATTGCATACTTTTCTGAAAAATTGAGTGGGCCTAGTCTGAACTATTCTACTTATGATAAAGAATTATATGCTCTTGTTCGGACCTTAGAAACATGGCAACATTATTTATGGCCCAAGGAATTTGTTATACATTCTGATCATGAATCTTTGAAACACATTAAAAGTCAAGCAAAACTGAACCGTAGACATGCTAAATGGGTTGAATTCATTGAGACTTTCCCTTATGTCATTAAACACAAGAAGGGTAAAGAAAATGTTATTGCTGATGCCTTGTCTCGTCGTTATACTATGCTTTCACAACTTGACTTTAAAATATTTGGTTTGGAGACCATCAAAGATCAATATGTTCATGATGCTGAATTTAAAGATGTATTGCAGAATTGTAAGGAAGGGAGAACTTGGAACAAGTTCGTTCTTAACGATGGATTTGTGTTTCGTGCTAACAAGCTATGCATTCCAGCTAGCTCCGTTCGTCTTTTATTGTTGCAGGAGGCGCATGGAGGAGGATTAATGGGACACTTTGGCGTCAAGAAGACAGAGGATATACTTGCTACACATTTCTTTTGGCCAAAGATGAGACAGGATGTTGAGCGTTTTGTTGCTCGCTACACTACATGTCAAAGAGCTAAGTCACGACTCAATCCTCATGGTTTATATATGCCTTTGCCTATACCTAGTGTTGCTTGGGAGGATATATCTATGGACTTTGTTTTAGGTTTACCTCGAACAAAGAAGGGGAGGGATAGCATATTTGTTGTCGTGGATAGGTTCTCGAAAATGGCACACTTTATACCATGTCATAAAAGCGATGATGCTTTTAGTGTTGCTGATTTGTTGTTTCATGAAATTATTCGCTTACATGGTGTGCCAAATACTATTGTTTCAGATTGTGATACTAAATTTCTTAGCCACTTTTGGAGATGTTTATGGGCTAAGTTGGGGACTAAGCTACTTTTTAGTACTACTTGTCACCCCCAAACTGATGGACAAACTGAAGTAGTCAATAGAACATTGTCTACTATGCTTAGGGCTGTTTTGAAGAATAACAAGAAAATGTGGGAAGAATGCTTGCCTCATATTGAATTTGCTTATAATCATTCATTGCATTCTACTACTAAGATGTTCCCTTTTGAAATTGTGTATGGTTTCCTACCTCGTGCACCTATTGATTTGTTGCCTCTTCCATCTTCAGAGAAAGTTAATTTTGATGCTAAAGAACGTTCTGAATTGATTTTAAAAATGCATGAGTTAACTAAGGAAAACATTGAGCGTATGAATGCTAAATATAAACTTGCTGGAGATAAGGGTAGAAAACTTGTTGTGTTTGCGCCTGGAGATCTTGTTTGGTTACATTTGCGTAAAGATAGATTTCCTCATCTGCGCAAATCAAAGCTAATGCCACGTGATGATGGTCCTTTTAAGGTGTTAGAGAAAATAAATGATAATGCATATAAACTTGAGCTACCTGTAGATTTTGGGGTTAGTCCCACTTTTAACATTGCAGATTTGAAGCCTTATTTGGGTGAGGAAGATGCGCTTCCGTCGAGGACGACTTCATTTCAATAAGGGGGGATGATGAGGACATCAATACCATTGTTACACCCACAACCCCTACTGTTACATATACTGGACCAATTACTAGAGCTCGCGCACGCCAATTAAATTACTAGGTACTTTTGTTTCTTGGTAATGATTCTAATGTTCATGAGATTATGATGCTGCCTAAATTGGATACATTTGTTTTGCTTATAAATGAAGGTCCTAGCTTGGAGAAGGATGAACATTGGAGCAAGAACACGCATGGAGTTGATGGCATGCGCAAGGGGATCAAGAACGGAGTTACAAGTGATGATTTCAGGACTTTGAAGCCGCCATAAGGAGTGCATGAAGCCTTGGACGAAATATACAAGATGCCACTTCATAATATTCGTCCATAGGCTATTCTAGATGCTGCATCACCTCATTAATGGGCCAGGCCCATGTAATTTCGAAATACTTAAGTATAGGCTATTTTTAGAGTCCGTATGTGTGGGGAAACAAGAGTTAGGGTTGGTTTCGGACCCCACCCTCAAGGGCCACGAAATTCCCCCCTCTTCCTCCATATATACAGCCCTTAGGGCGTCGTTTAGACTTTGGGTTTTGTTTATATTAAAAGTTCGCCATAGCTGCAACTTCGCGTACTTCGTTAGTGTCCAACGACCAGACCAAGACGTCACAGAACCCCACCTTGATCAATAAAGCTTTCATCTTATATTCACAATATCCCGATTGCAATCTCAGTTTCTTGCTTGTTCCTCGTTTGCTCGCAGGAAACAGACCCTCGTGGTCAGGTTGATCGTGCTCCAGCGTGGTCAATAACCCTCAGAAGTTGGTTTAGCGATTGCTAAGGCGCGATGTCTCGCACGTTCGTAGTCGGATCGTCAAGGTCGACTCCCATAGAAAACGATAGCCACCATCTCATCGAAACATCGGGACACCTTTGCCTCTATCAGAAGGGAGGTATTACTGTTGTTCCTAATGATAAAGATGAATTGATTCCACAAAGAATTATCACAGGTTATAGGATGGTAATGATTTCCGCAAATTAAATAAAGCTACTAAGAAAGATCATTACCCTTTACCTTTTATTGATCAAATGCTAGAAAGATTATGCAAACATACACACTATTGCTTTCTAGATGGTTATTCCAGTTTCTCTCAAATACCTGTGTCGGCTAGAGATCAATCAAAGACTACTTTTACATGCCCTTTTGGTACTTTTGCTTATAGACATATGCCTTTTGGTTTATGTAATGCACCTGCTACCTTTCAAAGATGCATGATGGCTATATTATTTGACTTTTGTGAAAAGATTTGTGAGGTTTTCATGGATGATCTATGGTTCCTCTTTTGATGATTGCTTGAGCAATCTTGATCGAGTTTTGCAGAGATGTGAAGAAACTAATCTTGTCTTGAATTGGGAAAAGTGCCACTTTATGGTTAATGAAGGTATTGTCTTGGGGCACAAAGTTTCTGAAAGAGGTATTGAAGTTGGTAAAGCCAAGGTTGATGCTATTGAAAAGATGCCATGTCCCAAGGACATCAAAGGTATAAGAAGTTTTCTTGGTCACGCCAGATTTTACAGGAGGTTCATTAAGGACTTCTCAAAAATTTCTCAGCCCCTAACTAATTTATTGCAAAAAGATATACCATTTGTCTTTGATGATGATTGTGTAGAAGCATTTGAAATACTTAAGAAAGCATTAGTCTCTGCACCTGTTGTTCAGCCACCTGATTGGAATTTACCCTTTGAAATTATGTGTGATGCTAGTGATTATGCTGTAGGTGCTGTTCTAGGGCAAAGAGTTGATAAGAAATTAAATGTTATTCATTATGCTAGTAAGACTCTAGACAATGCTCAAAGAAATTATGCTACTACTGAAAAAGAGCTTTTAGCAGTTGTATTTGCTTGTGATAAGTTCAGATCTTATATTGTTAATTCTAAAGTAACTATTCACACTGATCATGCCGCTATTAAATACCTTATGGAAAAGAAAAATGCTAAGCCTAGACTTATTAGATGGGTTCTCTTGCTACAAGAATTTGATTTGCATATTGTCGATAGAAAGGAAGCTGAGAACCCCGTTGCAGACAACTTATCTAGGTTAGAGAATGTTCTTGATGACCCACTACCTATTAATGATGACTTTCTTAATGAATAATTAAATGTTATAAGTACTTCTCGTAGTACTCCATGGTATGCTGATTATGCTAATTATATTGTTGCTAAGTTTATACCATCTAGCTTCACATACCAGCAAAAGAAAAAGTTTTTCTATGACTTGAGACATTATTTTTGGGATGACCCACATCATTATAAAGAAGGAGTAGATGGTGTTATTAGACGTTGTGTACCTGAGCATGAACAGGAACAAATCCTTCGCAAGTGCCACTCCGAAACTTATGGAGGACACCACGCTGGAGATAGAACTGCACATAAGGTATTGCAATCTGGTTTTTATTGGCCTACTCTCTTCAAGGATGCCCGTAAGTTTGTCTTGTCTTGTGATGTATGTCAAAGAATTGGTAATATTCGTAGACGTCAAGAAATGCCTATGAATTATTCACTTGTTATTGAACCGTTTGAAGTTTGGGGCTTTGATTATATGGGACCTTTTCCTGCCTCTAATGGATACATACATATTTTAGTTGCTATTGATTACGTTACTAAGTGGGTAGAAGCTATTCCAACTAGTAGTGCCGATCATAACACTTCTATTAAAATGCTTAAAGAAGTTATTTTTCCGAGGTTTGGAGTCCCTAGATATTTAATGACTGATGGTGGTTCACACTTTATTCATGGTGCCTTCCGTAAAATGCTTGCTAAATATGATGTTAATCATAGAATTGCATCTCCTTATCACCCACAATCTAGTGGTCAAGTAGAATTGAGCAATAGAGAGCTTAAATTAATTTTGCAAAAGACTGTTAATAGGTCTAGAAAGAATTGTTCTAAGAAACTTGATGATGCATTATAGGCATATAGAACTACATACAAAAAATCCTATGGGTATGTCTCCGTATAAAATGGTTTATGGAAAAGCATGTCACTTACCTCACGAACTAGAACATAAGGCATATTGGTCTACTAAAGAGCTTAATTGTGATTTTAAACTTGCCAGTGAGAAGAGGTTATTTGATGTTAGCTCACTTGATTAATGGAGAACCCAAGCTTATGAAAATGCCAAGTTGTTTAAAGAAAAAGTTAAAAGATGGCATGACAAAAGGATACAAAAGCGTGAGTTTAATGTAGGTGATTATGTATTGCTATACAACTCTCATTTAAGATTTTTTGCAGGAAAACTTCTCTCTAAATGGGAAGGCCCCTACGTTATCGAGGAGGTCTATCGTTCCAGTGCCATAAAAATCAACAACTTTGAGGGCACAAATCCGAAGGTGGTAAACGGTCAAAGAATTAAACATTATATCTCAGGTAATCCCATAAATGTTGAAACCAATATTATTGAAACCGTAACCCTGGAGGAATACATAAGGGACAATTTCCGGAATGTTTCAAACTTCGAAAAGGAATAGGTATGTGGTACGGTAAGTAAGCCGACTCCAAAACAACTTTTAAGGCAATATTTCTCCGTTTTGGAATATTTAGAAAAATAGAAAAATAAGTAGCAGTCCGGGAAGGACACGAGGGCCCCACGAGGGTGGTGGGCGCGCCCTACCCCCTGGGTGCGCCCCCCTACCTCGTGAGCGCCTCGTGTGCCTGCCAGACTCCGTTTTCTTGCACGTTACGTATTTTGGTCATTAAAAATTCATTATATAACCTCCTGAAGGTTTTGAATCCCGTATCACGCAAACCTCCTCTGTTCTTGTTTCGAGCTATTTTCTGTCAGGGTTTTCCAGGCTAGGCATCATGTCGTCTCCCTCCTCCAACAATGGTGATGACGATGCTTGGCTAATGAAGATAGATCTAAAGAGGGAAGAACCCACGAGGGTCAACAAGGATGAAAGGATCAAGAAGGCCACGGAGGATCAAGCTCTGGCAGCAAAAGACATCCTTCAAGTCGATCATAACCTTCTTACCCCAACCGAGATCGAAGCTTTCAAGATGATTGAGTTAGCTCGTATACAAAACAAGTATCTCAGACAAGAAAATATTTTGTTGAAGGAGCATATTGTCGCACTCAAGGGCATTATTCGCAAGCTAGAGGACCTCTTACGCTTGACGTGCGATTATCTGTCACCTCCACCATCTCCTCCAACAAAGAAGAATTAAGTATCTGGGTATGGGCACTCCCCTTGGCAACTGCCAAGCTTGGGGAGGTGCCCCAGTATCGTATCACAATCACAACTCCTATCTTTACCATTTTTCTTAGTTCGATCCTATTAGTAGTATCTTGATCTAGTAGAATAAAGTTTATGGCATGATCTAGTTTTGAGTTTTGCTTTATGATCTCTCTATGTAATCGAGTTCGTGAGTTATATATAATAAAGATTAGTGTTGAGTCAAGGGCTTGATTATTTTGCCATGATCTTAGGTGAATAAAAGAAAGAAGAAAAGAATAAACAGAAAAAAAGTTCATATTGATCTTATTGAGAGTAATGACTTCTCATAGAAAGAGTATGATGATTAAAAGTTGTTGGGAGTTGGCAGGCATAGCTTTGGTCATTGTTGCAATTAATAGGAAGTAATAAGGAAAGAGAGGTTTTCACATATAGATATATTATCATTGACATCTTTTATGATTGGGAGCACTCATTAAAATATGACATGCTAAAGAGTTGATGTTGGACAAGGAAGACAACGTAATGAGTTATGTCTTTCTTATATCTGAGATAAAGTATGTTGTCATGGTTCCTCTAACTTGTTGAGCTTGCCTTTCCCCCTCATGCTAGCCAAATTCTTAGCACCAAGTAGAAATACTACTTGTGCTTCCAAAATCCCTAAACCAGTTTTGCCATGAGAGTCCACCATATCTACCTATGGATTGAGTAAGATCCTTCAAGTAAGTTGTCATCGGTGCAAAGCAATAAAAATTGCTCTAAATATGTATGATTGATTGGTGTGGGAGAAATAAGCTTTATACGATCTTGTGATGTGGAAGTAATAAAAGTGACGGACTACATAATAAAGGTCCATATCACAAGGGGCAATATAAAGTGACATTCTTTCGCATTGAGATTTTATGCATCCAACCATAAAAGCGCATGGCAACCTCTGCTTCCCTCTGCGAAGGGCCTATCCTTTATCATTATCTCCTACCTATGCAAGAGTCACGGTGATCTTCACCTTTCCTTTTTCATTTTATCCTTTGGCAAGCTCAGCATGTTGGAAAGAACATGATATATATATATATATATATATATATATATATATATATATATATATATATATATATATATATATATATATAATTGGATATAGGGGAGCATGAACCATTATTATTGACATTACCCTTGAGGTAAAAGGTTGTGGGGAAAATCTATAAGCCCCTATCTTTCTCTGTGTCTGATTAAAACTCCGTAACCACAAGTATTGCGTGAGTGTTAGCAATTATGGAGGACTAAATGATAGTTGAGTATGTGGACTTGCTTTTTAGTTCTGACATAGACTCTTTCCGATGTTATGATAAATTGCAATTGCTTCAATGACTAAGATTATAGTTTGTCGGAGCCCAATAAGGTTTATGATTTATACTTTTGCATTGTGAATAGATCATCACTTGAACATAAGTAATCATATGGCAAAATCTATATATGTTGTTTTTATGAGAATAATCATGATGCCTTCATGTCCGTATTTTATTTTTATCGACACCTCTACCTCTAAACATAAGGACATATTTATTGTTATCGGCTTTTCGCTTGAGGACAAGCGAGGTCTAAGCTTGGGGGATTGATACGTCCATTTTGCATCATGCTTTTATATCGATATTTATTGCATTATGGACTATTATTTCACTTTATGTCACAATACTTATGGCTATTCTCTCTTATTTTACAAGGTTTACATAAAGAGGGAGAATGCCGGCAGCTGGAATTCTGGGTTGGAAAAGGAGCAAATATTAGAGACCTATTCTGCGCAACTCCAAAAGTCCTGAAACTCCACGGAACGTCTTAAAATAAATAAAGAAAAATCCTCGCAAAAGATGAAGGCCAAGGGGACCACACCCTTCTCACGAGGGTGGGGGGCGCCCTCCCCCCCTAGGGCGCGCCCCCTACCTCATGGGCCCCCTGGTGGCTCTACGACGTCCATCTTCTCCTATATGAAGTCTTTCGATGAGGAAAAAATAGGAAGGAACTTTTCGGGATGAGACTCCGCCGCCACGAGGCGGAACCTTGGCGGACCCAATCTAGAGCTCCGGCAGAGCTGTTCTGCCGGTGATACTTCCCTCCCGGAGGGGGAAATCATCACCATCGTCATCACCAACGCTCCTCTCATCGGGAGAGGTCAATCTCCATCAACATCTTCACCAGCACTATCTCATCTCCAAACCCTAGTTCATCTCTTGTATCCAATTCTTGTCTCAAAGTCCGGGATTGGTGCTAGTAGGTTGCTAGTAGTGTTGATTACTCCTTGTAGTTGATGCTAGTTGGTTTAATTGGTGGAAGATCATATGTTCAGATCCTATATGCATATTATTACTCCTCTGATTATGAACATGAATATGATTTGTGAGTAATTACGTTTGTTCCTGAGGACAAGGGAGAAGTCTTGCTATGAGTAGTCATGTGAATTTGGTATTCGTTTGATATTTTGATAAGATGTATGTTGTCTAGCCTCTAGTGGTGTTATGTGAACGTCGACTACATAACACTTCACCATTATTTGGGCCTAGAGGAAGGCATTGGGAAGTAATAAGTAGATGATGGGTTGCTAGAGTGACAGAAGCTTAAACCCTAGTTTATGCGTTGCTTCGTAAGGGGTTGATTTGGATCCATATGTTTCATGCTATGGTTAGGTTTACCTTAATACTTTTGTTGTAGTTGCGGATGCTTGCAATAGAGGTTAATCATAAGTGGGATGCTTGTTCGAGTAAGAACAGCACCCAAGCACCGGTCCACCCACATATAAAATTATCAAAGTATCGAACGCGAATCATATGAACATGATGAAAACTAGCTTGACGATATTCCCATGTGTCATCGGGAGCGCTTTTCCTATTATAAGAGTTTGTTCCGGCTTGTCCTTTGCTATAAAAAGGATTGGGCCACCTTGCTGCACTTTATTTACTTTCTTTACTTGTTGCTCGTTATAATTTCTCCTATCACAAAACTATCTGTTACCACTTATTTCAATACTTGCAGAGAAAACCTTGCTGAAAACCGCTTATCATTTCCTTCTGCTCCTCGTTGGGTTCGACACTCTTACTTATTGAAAGGACTACGATAGATCCCCTATACTTGTGGGTCATCAGTATGTGACTCCTCCATTGGTCCAATTAGTTTTTGTTCTAGTGCTTTATTCATTGCAAATTTTTGCTGCTTAGGTGACCCTGTTCTTGAGCTTGCATGTCAAATTTATATGGTCAAAAGTAGTTTTGATGCATGATATAGGCCCTAGGCACTTGTAGGAGTGGTTGCTATCAATATTATTGAGTTTGGTTTACTTTTATTTTGAAGTTACTAAAAAATTCAGAATTTCTCAAAAAATGATGAGGAGATTATTGAGGGGCTCATCGAGCCAAAGCTCGAAGGAAAATGCACCGAAGCCTAAGTATAATTTGCCACACACCGCGGAGGTTCGGGCGTGTGAATGGCCTTCCAAGGATTTCTTAAGGGCAGCCGGGATTTATGAAGATTTTCATGAGTTGGCTCAGACTACACGCCTTACCGCTTTCCTCCACGACCAATGCGATCAGTATCTCTTGCTCACAAATACCTTTGTGCAAAACTTTCATTTTCATTCTAAGAACTCACCACCTACGGTGGAATTTCATTTATATGATGAGCATAAGGAGATGTCACTTTATGATTTCTGTTGGATTTGTTTAGTCCCTTTTGGGGGCAAGACAGAAGAACCACATCATGATGATGTGGAGGGATTTATTGACACTATCACTGTAGGGGAAACAAGGAAGGTTTCCGATGCACGAATCACTAGCATACATTTTCCTGTTTTACGCTACTTTGCATTATTTGCTAGTCGTTGCTTAATTGGTCGCGGAAACTGTGGAAACCTGAGTATCCCTGATATTATTATTTTGCACCACGGCTTATATGGTGATAACTCTTTTAGTATGGGCGGCATTATTGCTAGACGGTTAAGTATGAACCGTACTAAGGGTCCCATTTTGGAGGCATCTATGCTACACGCCTAGCTGCACATTTTAACATACCTATTAGGCATGCTGAGAAGGAAGAAAAAGTGCTACCTCGTGTTTATCTAGATTATAAAAGTATGGTGGCACATGATTTTATTATTAAGAATAGGGCAGGAGAGCTTAAATATCAATTGTTCTTTAATAAACATCATCCTGAGACTATTACCTTGCCTTCCCCTTCTTTGTTTGATTTGACTGTAGGCACGTACCTTGTTCCGTTGACGACTATTCACGCCTACCGGAACCCTGCACCAGCCGAGGAGCCAGAAGCGGAACCACAATTTGATCCTTCATGACAGTCTAACTATCAGTGGGATCCGGAGATGATTGTCAGCCAATGGCAGTCAGAGTCTTCTTCATCACAGTACGACCCCAACAACTATTATTATGGATATCAGCCAGGCCAGCCGTGGCCATAGACCAACTTAGGCCAAAAGCCTAAGCTTGGGGGAGTACGTATTTCCCACCGACATTACATTATGTTCACACACACTCATTGCTAGATGTCAGTGCTCATACTTTTTCATTGTATCATCCATGCTAGTTTATTTCCTTTTGTGCTTTCTTCTTGTGTGTTTAATAAACCTTAAGAAAAACTAAAAAAATTAGTAGTAATTTACTTTCCATGCTTGTAGTAGTAATTAAAAAGAAAACCCAAAAATATTTCGCGGGAAGATTTTGCTTGTTGGGAGTTTTCTCGTGTAAATAGTTTTATTTATTTTCTTTCTTTGGGGGTCGATAGGAGAAGACCATAATTAAATTGTTGAAGTGGCTCTTATATGCTTTATTGTTTATCTGACAAAAGAGCCCATGTTGCCTTGTCTTCTCCTGTTTATTGAATGTCTGCAGATTCCAGCTTAGTCCAATGCACGTGCACTCTTATTATTATTCACATCATTTGGTCATGCAAGTGAAAGGCAATTATGATGATATATGATGGACTGACTGAGATGAGAAAAGCTGGTATGAACTCGACCTCTTTTGTTTTTGTAAATATGATGAGTTCATCGTTCTTGATTCATCTTGTTATGAATAAACATGTTTGCAATGACAATTAGAGATCGTAGTTGCTTGTGCCATGCTTGATTAGCTATGAGTTATAATGGTTTACCTTCCGTGCCAACATGCTATTGAGATGGTTATGATGTGGTATGATGGGGTGGTATCCTCCTTTGAATGATTTAAGTGACTTGACTTGGCACATGTTCATGCATGTAGTTGAAACAAATCAACATAGCCTTCATGATATTTATGTTCATGGTAGATTATATCCTACTCATGCTTGCATCCAATGTTTATTAATTTTAATGCATGTACATGGCTGTTGTCGCTCTCTAGCTAGTCGCTTCCCAATCTTTTGCTAGCCTTCACCTATAATAAGCGGGAATACTACTTGTGCATCCAATCCCTTAAACCCCAAAGTTATTCGAGATGAGTCCACTATACCTTCCTATATGCGGTATCTACCTGCCGTTCCAAGTAAATTTGTATGTGCCAAGCTCTAAACCTTCAAATAATCATCATGTTTTGTATGCTCTAATAGCTCATGTATCAACTAGGGTTGTCTGTATCTTCCATGCTAGGCGTGTTATTCTCAAGAGGAGTGGACTCCACTCCTCACTCACGAGAAAATGGCTGGCCACCGGGATGCCTAGTCCCATGCTTTATGCAAACTAAATCAAAAATAATTGCAAAACAAAACTCCCCCTGGGACCTGATGTATGTTGGAGGCACTCGTTTTTTTTGAGCAAGCCATGGATTGATGTTTGTTGGTGGAGGGGGAGTATAAACTTTACCATTCTGTTTGGGAACCACCTATAATGTGTGTAGCATGGAAGATATCACTATCTCTTGGTTCTTATGTTGACAATGAAAGTATACCGCTCAAAATATTATTCACCTCTATTTAAAAACCGAGCTCTGGCACCTCAACAAATCCATGCTTCCCTCTACAAAGGGCCTATCCATTTACTTTTATATTGAGTCATCACCCTCTTATTAAAAGCACTAGCTGGAGAGCGCAGCTGTCATTTGCATTCATCACTGTTAATTTATATTGGGTGTGACTATGAGTGGAACTCTTTTACCATGAATTACAATGTCTAGTCAGTCCTTGATCTTTAAAGGTGCTCTGCATTTATGTTTTGCGGTCTCAGAAAGGGCTAGCGAGATACCATCTTGTTATATCATAATATGATTGTTTTGAGAAAGTGCTGCCATCCAAGATTTATTATTATGGCTTGCTAGTTGATTATGCTATTGATATGGGTAATCATGAGACCTGACAATTATTGCAAATATGGTTAGTTATAATCTTTGCTAAAAACTTGAATGCTAGCTTGACATATTTACAACAACAAGAGAAAACGGAGTTTGTAAAAGTTTTTCTTTATTTCTTTCAGTTTGTCAACTGAATTGCTTGAGGACAAGCAAGGGTTTAAGCTTGGGGGAGTTGATACGTCTCCGTCGTATCTACTTTTCCAACCACTTTTGCCCTTGTTTTGGACTCTTAACTTGTATGATTTGAATGGAACTAACCCGGACTGACGCTGTTTTCAACAGAATTGCCATGATGTTGTTTTATGTGCAGAAAAAAAACTTCTCGGAATGACCTGAAACTCCACGGAATATATTACAATAAATAATAAAAAATCATCGCCAAAAATGAAGACCAGGGGGCCCACACCCTTTCCACGAGGGTGGGGGCGCCCCCCCTAGGGTGCGCCCCCTACCTCATGGGCCCCCTGGAGACCTGCCGACTAAAACTCCAACTCTATATATCTGCTTTCGGGGAGAAAAAAATAGGAGAGAAGATTTCATCGTGTTTTACGATACGGAGCCGCCGCCAAGCCCTAAAACCTCTCGGGAGGGCTGATCTGGAGTCCGTTCGGGGCTCCGGAGAGGAGGATTCATCGCCTCGTCATCATCAACCATCCTCCATCACCAATTTCATGATGCTCACCACCGTGCGTGAGTAATTCCATCGTAGGCTTGCTGGACGGTGATGGGTTGGATGAGATTTATCATGTAATCGAGTTAGTTTTGTTAGGGTTTGATCCCTAGTATCCACTATGTTCTGAGATTGATATTTCTATGACTTTGCTAAGCTTAATGCTTGTCACTAGGGCCCGAGTGCCATGATTTCAGATCTTAACCTATTATGTTTTCATCAATATATGAGAGTTCTTGATCCTATCTTGCAAGTTTATAGTCACCTATTATGTGTTATGATCCATTAACCCCGAAGTGACAATAATCAGGATACTTACTGGTGATGACGGTAGTTTGAGGAGTTCATGTATTCACCATGTGCTAATGCTTTGTTCCGGTTCTCTATTAAAAGGAGGCCTTAATATCCCTTAGTTTCCATTAGGACCCCGCTGCCACGGGAGGGTAGGACAAAAGATGTCATGCAAGTTCTTTTCCATAAGCACGTATGACTATATTCGGAATACATGCCTACATTACATTGACGGATTGGAGCTAGTTCTGTGTCACCCTATGTTATGACTGTTACATGATGAACCGCATCCGGCATAATTATCCATCATTGATCCGATGCCTACGAGCTTTCCATATACTGGTTTACGCTTATTTACTTTCCCGTTGCTATTGTTACAATCACTACAAAATACCAAAAACATTACTTTGCTTTCGTTACTCTTTTGTTACCGTTACCATCCCTATCATATTACTTTGCTACTAAACACTTTGCTGCAGATACTAAGTTTCCAGGTGTGGTTGAATTGACAACTCAGCTGCTAATAGTTGAGAATATTCTTTGGCTCCCCTTGTGTCAAATCAATAAATTTGGGTTGAATACTCTACCCTCAAAAGCTGTTGCGATCCCCTATACTTGTGGGTCATCAATATCATATTGCTTGAGTTTATCCCTCTACATCATGTCATCTTGCCTAATGCATTACTCTGTTCTTATGAACTTAATACTCTAGATGCATGCTAGATAGCGGTCGATGTGTGGAGTAATAGTAGTAGATGTAGAATCATTTCGGTCTGCTTGTCGCGGACGTGATGCCTATATACATGATCATGCCTAGATATTCTCATAATTATGCACTTTTCTATCAATTGCTTGATAGTGATTAATTCGCCCACCGTAATACTTATGCTATCTTGAGAGAAGCCACTAGTGAAACCTATGGCCCCTGGGTCTATTCTCCTTTATATTAATCTTCAATCAATAAGCTATTTGTATTACCGTTTATTTTGCAATCTTTAGTTTCCAATCTATATCATAGAAATACCAAAAATATTTATCTTATTATTATTATCTCTATCAGGGGATTGACAACCCCTTTATTGCGTTGGTTGAGAGGTTCTTATTTGTTTGTGTAGGTACGAGGGACTTGCGTGTAGTCTCCTACTGGATTGATACCTTGGTTCTCAAAAACTAAGGGAAATACTTACGCTACTTTGTTGTATCACCCTTTCCTCTTCAAGGGAAAACCAACGTAGTGCTCAAGAGGTAGCACACTCCATGCATGTGCCCATGCCATGAGACCAATATGTTTGAAAATTCCTTATAATTTACTGCACATGGAATTAACTCGCACATAAGTACACAACTATGATTTTTCAAACCATTTTGGTTAGGCGTTGCATGTAGATGTAGTTCAAATTTGAATTACGGTCATTAAATGGCTAGAAAATCAGTTAAATGTCTTTGAAAGGTCAAATGGCCACTAGATTTTTCCAAAATTTCACATTACAGTTGTAGTAGTGCACGTTAGACGTAGAAAAAAATTGAAGCCGTAAGAGGAAGTTATCTCCCGTTCGTCATCAAACATGCATTGTTCCCTCTCGGAACCACGAGCCTTCTAGTGAGTTCCTCCGGTTTGTGAAGGGTGTGTTTCCAAACTTTTGTCAAATAGGCCAAGTTTTTACCACATCATCTTGGTGGCATGACATTACAACAAGCAAGGTTTCATGTGTTTCTGATATTTTTTTAATTTTTTGGAATCAAAACGCCATGTCACTCCATGCGTCATATGCATGTGTCCATGTCGTGAGACAAATATGTTTGAAAATTCCTTTTAATTTACTGCACATGGAATTAACTCACACACAAGTACACAAATATGGTTTTTCAAGCCGTTTTGGTTAGGCGTTGCATGTAAATGTTGTTCAAATTTGAATTACAGTCATTAAATGGCTAGGAAATCACTTAAATGTCTTTAAAAGGTCAAATGACCCCTAGAATTTTCCAAAATTTCACATTACAGTTGTAGTAGTGCATGTTAGACGTTGAAAAAATTGAAGGCCATAAGAGGAAGCTATCTCCCGTTCGTCATCAAACATGCGTTGTTCCCTCTCGAAACCACGAGCCTTCTAGTGAGTTGCTCCAGTTTGTGAAGGGTGTGTGTCCAAACTTTCGTCAAACAGGCCAATTTTTTACCACATCATCCTGGTGGCATGACATTACATCAAGTAAGGTTTCATGTGTTTCTGATATTTTTTAAATTTTTTGCAATTAAAATGCCATGTCACTGCATGCATCATATGCATGTGTCCATGTCGTGAGACAAATATGTTTGAAAATTCCTTTTAATTACTGAACATGGAATTAACTCGCACACAAGTACAAAAATATGATTTTCAAACCGTTATGGTTAGGCGTTGCATGGTGATGTAGTTCAAATTTGAATTACGGTCATTAAATGGCTAGAGAATTACTTAAATGTCTTCAAAAGGTCAAATGACCCCTAGAATTTCCCAAAATTTGACATTACAGTTGTAGTAGTGCATGTTACACATAGAAAAAAATTGAAGGCCGTAAGAGGAAGCTATATATATCTCCCATTCGTCATCAAACATGCATTGTTCCCTCCCGGAACCACGAGCCTTCTAGTGAGTTGTTCCGGTTGCGAGGGGTGTGTGTCCAAACTTTCGTCAAACATGCCAAATTTTTTACCACATCATCTTGGTGGCGTGACATTACATCAACCAAGGTTGCATGTGTTTCTAATATTTTTTTAATTTTTTGGAATTAAAATACCATGTCACTCCATGCATACATATGCATGTGTCCATGTCATGAGACAAATATGTTTGAAAATTCCTTCTAATTTACTGCACATGGAATTAATTCGCACACAAGTACAAAAATATGATTTTTCATACCGTTGTGGTTAGCTGTTGCATGGTAATGTAGTTCAAATATGAATTACGCTCATTAAATGGCTAGAAAATCACTTAAATGTCTTTAAAAGGTCAAATGACCCCTAGAATTTTCCAAAATTTCACATTACAGTTGTAGTAGTGCATGTTACACATAGAAAAAAAATTAAGGCCGTAAGAGGAAGCTATATATCTCCCGTTCGTCATCAAACATGCATTGTTCCCTCTCGGAACCACGAGCCTTCTAGTGAGTTGCTCTGGTTTGCGAGGGATGTGTGTCCAAACTTTTGTCAAACATGCAAAAAAATTACCACATCATCTTGGTGGCATGACATTACATCAACCAAGGTTTCATGTCTTTCTGATATTTTTTTAATTTTTTAGAATTAAAATGCCAGGTCACTCCATGCATCATATGCATGTGTCCATGTCGTGAGACAAATATGTTTGAAAATTCCCTTCTAATTTACTGCACATGGAATTAACTGGCACACAAGTACACAAATATGATTTTTCAAACTATTATGGTTAGCCATTGCATGTAGATGTAGTTCAAATTTGAATTACGGTCATTAAATGGCTACAAAATCACTTAAATGTCTTTAAAAGATCAAATGACCCCTAGAATTTTCCAAAATTTCACATTACACTTGTAGTAGTGCACGTTAGACGTTGAAAAAAATTGAAGGCAGTAAGAGAAAGCTATCTCCTGTTCGTCATCAAACATGCATTGTTCCCTCTCGGAACCACGAGCCTTCTAGTGAGTTGCTCCGGTTTGTGAGGGGTGTGTGTCCAAACTTTCGTCAAACATGCCAATTTTTTTACCACATCATCTTGGTGGCATGACATTACATCAAGCAAGGTTTCATGTGTTTTTGAATTTTTTTTGAATTAAAATGCCATGTCACTCCATGCATCATATGCATGTGTCCATGTCGTGAGATAAATATGTTTGAAAATTCCTTTTAATTTACTGAACATGGAATTAACTCGCACACAAGTACACCAATATGATTTTTCAAACCGTTATGGTTAGGCGTTGCATGGTGATGTAGTTCAAATTTGAATTATGGTCATTAAATGGCTATAAAATCACTTAAATGTCTTTAAAAGGTCAAACGACCCCTAGAATTTTCCAAAATTTCACATTATAGTTGTAGTAGTGCATGTTACACATAGAAAAATTGAAGGCCGTAATAGGAAGCCATATATCTCCCGTTCATCATCAAACATGCATTGTTCCCTCTCGGAACCGCGAGACTTCTAGTGAGTTGCTCCGGTTTGTGAGGGGTGTGTGTCCAAACTTTCATCAAACATGCCAATTTTTTACCACATCATCTTGGTGGCATGACTTTACGTCAACCAAGGTTGCATGTGTTTCAGATATTTTTTAATTTTTTGGAATTAAAATGCCATGTCACTCCATGCATACATATGCATGTGTCCGTTTCATGAGACAAATATGTTTGAAAATTCCTTCTAATTTACTGCACATGGAATTAACTCGCACACAAGTACACACATATGATTTTTCAAACCATTGTGGTCAGTTATTGCATGGTAATGTAGTTCAAATTTGAATTACGGTCATTAAATGGCTAAAAATCACTTAAATGTCTTTAAAAGGTCAAATGACCCCTAGAATATTCCAAAATTTCACATGATAGTTGTAGTAGTGCACGTTACATGTAGAAAAAAATTGAAGGTCGTAAGAGGAAGCTATATATCTCCCGTTCGTCGTCAAACATGCATTGTTCCCTCTCGGAACAATGAGCCTTCTAGTGAGTTGCTCCGGTTTGCGAGGGGTGTGTGTCCAAACTTTCATCAAACATGCCAAATTTTTTACCACATCATCTTGGTGGCATGAAATTACATCAACCAAGGTTTCATGTGTTTCTGATATTTTTTATTTTTTTGGAATTAAAATGCAATGTCACTCCATGCATCATATGCACGTGTCCATGTCGTGAGATAAATATGTTTGAAAATTCCTTCTAATTTACAGCACATGGAATTAACTCGCACATAAGTACACAAATATGATTTTTCAAACCGTTATGGTTAGCCATTGCATGTAGATGTAGTTCAAATTTGTATTACAGTCATTAAGTGGCTAGAAAATCACTTAAATGTCTTTAAAAGGTCAAATGACCCCTAGGATTTTCCAAAATTTTACATTACAGTTGTTGTAGTGCACATTACACGTAGAAAAAAAATTGAAGGCCATCAGAGGAAGCTATATATCTCCCGTTCGTCATCAAACATGCATTGTTCCCTCTCAGAATCACGAGCCTTTTAGTGAGTTGCTCCGGTTTGTGAGGGGTGTGTCCAAACTTTCGTCAAACATGCCAAATTTTTTACCACATCATCTTGCTGGCGTAACATTAAATCAACTAAGGTTTCATGTGTTTCTGATTTTTTTTAATTTTTTGGAATTAAAATGCCATGTCATTCCATGCTTAATTGTGTCATAGTCGTTAGACCAATATGTTTGAAAATTCCTTCCGATTTACTGCATATGGAATTAAATCACACACAAGTACATAGAATATGAGTTTTCAAACCATTATGGTTAGTTGTTACATGTACATGTAGTTCAAATTTCAATTACGATCATTAAATGGCTAGAAAATCACTTAAATGTCTTAATAGGTCAAATGACCCCTGGAATTTTCCAAAATTTGACAAGACAGTTGTGTTAGTACTACAAAATTTCTCGTAGATTTAAAACACCATCCGTTGCCACTTTACTCCAAATTCGTCTTTCGCAGCTAATAAAAAATATCTACAACATCACACATAGTTGTTTTCTAGGAACCGTTTGCGATGAAAATATCTGGGTCTATTTAAGTCTCCCTCCTTAAGCTTCCCCGGCTCGTCTGCTCCAATGCCGGCAACCCCTAAATCCACGAATCCCGACCCCCTTTCCCGCACCCCATTCTTGCAAAGATGACATCGTGGGAACGCTTCGTGAAGGCCCGTACAATGGGCGCGCCCCCCCTCGAGCGCCGCCGCCTGCGCCGAGAGCGCGACCGCCTATGCCGAGAGTGCCGCCGCATCCGTATGGAGCGCGGCCGCTTCCGCTGAGAGGGCATTTGCGGCAGCCGACTGGGCAGCTGCAGCAACCAAGATGGCTGCAGCTGCTGCTACGACGGCGGCTGCAAATGCACAAAGTGCTCGAGCTATCGTCCGTGCCGCCGATGTCGCCCTGGCCCGGGTTGAGGCCATCCATACTAAGATCGAGGATGCACACGCCAAGATATTCTAGGCCACCTCGTACTCCAGCATGCAACACATGTCCAAAAAGGCAACAGTGGCCATAGAGCACCTGCTTCCTCATGAGGTCACCGAGAAGGAGCTGGAGATGCAGGAGGCGGCGGAGATCGAGGAGCGCCTGGAGGAGGAGTTGGCGTGGCCGAGGTCGAGGTAGAGAAGAGTCTGTCCATCGAGGAATCGGTGGTGGAGTACCAACGCGAGCTCTGGCGTAGCCATTGCTACGAGTACTACAACCTTGAGGGCGGCACCGAGGACAAGGACGAGGACATGGACGCGGTCGACTTCAGCAGGGGGACGCGGGGTCCACCAACAGCGGCATGTCGCCAGGACAAGTCATCGGCGTCTCATCTCACACCGGCGATGCATAGGCCGGCGCGGCAGCAGATTATTTAAAATTATGCATACTTAGGCTTTGTTTTTAATGCTGGCCTTTTGTTAGAGCAATGTTTAGGTCATCTGGCTCTGTTTAATTACTAAAATTGCTCGATTCAGTTAGTGTGGTCTATCTGTTGTACGCTCTTTTCTGTGCCCAAATTAGGAAGCGATGTTAAATTATGCAATGACGTACCCGGGGAAATTCCCACCAAAATTTGAATTATCAAACTCATCCCATGCTTGTAAAGCAGAAGAATCATTTGCGATGCACACAATCGTTCAAAGTGAATGGTCCAGCGGCACGGTGCACAAAGTTTCCCTCCACATTTCCAAAATTTTGGCCTACCGCCAAAATATCTACCCCGCCCCCTGCCCCCTTCCCTACCCCCTTTTCTCCCCGACCATAAGTCACATTTCCCTTGTTTCATCCTTCCTTCCTTCCTTCCTAAGCTATAGCCGCTTCCTCGGTCTCGTCGTCTCGCATCCTACCACCGAGATCGCCATGGTCTTCTTCAAAGACCTTTCCAGCGGTTCCTCCTCCGGCTACGACTCCTTCACCACCCAGGTATGCCTCTCTTCTCTCTCTTGGGGTATGACTTGGAATGAAGGATTTTTATCCGGTGGTTGATTTGAGTCATTTCTTCCTCTTGCAGCTCCCTAGGACCATCAGTGGCAACAAATGGAGCGGGGTGGCTAAAGATCTATCTGCTCGTTGTCACCATCAATCTCCATGCGTGAAGCTAGTTGCATTTGAATCTATGGACAGTGGGAGGAAGTTTCTGGCATGTGTAGATAAGGTTAGACCCTCTTTCGTTGTTACAAATCATTTGTTAGATGTGATTCAGACACTGTCACGGTCCCAACCCATTCATATCACACCTTCAGCCAAACGCATCCTAAGATGGTGTCACAGTTTGTACCTAGTATCTTAAATTGTTGCCATCTCATCAGCGATGCCATTAGAAAATTATTTGGCACCGCTTCAGCAGCATGTGCAGCCAACTTTGGTCCACACATCCGAGCAGCCAAGCAGTAAAATACTAAATCTTTATGGCATGAAGGAACTGGGCATCGGAGCAATTATGTGCTCTGGAGTCCGGGTCCCTGATTTTTTTCCGCCGCATCGGCTCGCCACTGCAGGTCACCGGTGCGAGATGTAGCAACAGTTGTCTTTACCGCAGTTTTGGCATACATAGTGGACGACCTTAGTGCTATTTGTTCTATCTTACTAAATTTGTGCATGTACACACCTATTAGTATCAATTTGTTGTCATCCAAACACTGTCGCTATGCTGTTGTAGTTATATTTACCTTCCTCATAAAATGTTCAATTTGTTATTTATTGTACATGAGTAAGAACTTGTGGTGTTGTTGTAGTTAATTATAGCTTAGGATGTTCCAGAATTTGGTTGTTGTCTTAGTAGCAATTAATTCTTTTGCACATTGATCTTGTTGAGAAGATATGTCATAATTAACATGTTTCTTCAGTTTTTGAAAATAAGCATCGGTGATTTTCTATGTTGCTATAAACCCATTTCCCCTACAATTGTTACTCATCTAGTTTTAAATATTATAAGATGAACGGAAGTGTTCTTACATGGAGTGGGTTGATCAAGAGTGGCCACAGTCTTTGAAGATGTGCCTAGTGAAGCTCTGGAGCATGTATGAGGAAGAGAACAAACGTAGGCTTAGACAAACTATTGTCAACGCTGAAGAATATTTGAAGATGCGGGATAAAAAGTTGAAGGTGGAGAATGAGCTCAGATTTTTTAAATCGGACTTTGCTAAGATGGTGTCGGCGAAGGAGGAGGCACTTTTCTAGTTGGCCCGTGCAAAACAGGTTCTTACTGAACTGAAATCAGAGGTGGATAAGACGAGCCTGGATGATCTCGATTAGGGTAATGAATATATTGTTCTTATGAAGTTGAACTAGCTATATGTTGTACTGTGCTGTTTTCATGTAGCTATCGTACTATGATGTTATAATACATTTATGTGCATGATATGAAATTGGCAAACAGTTGTTCGATATGAAATGTGAACTTGCCTAATACTGGAATTATTAATTGTAAACTAATAAACCTGCTAAATGTGTCATGGACCTTTGCAAACGGTTCTAGCAATAAAGTGCTTGCGATGGATAGCCCAATGCCACACCGTTTTCTTCATCAAACCATGTGTGATGTAGTTGATAAAAGCAAACAGTTAACCAAGGCAGACCGTGTGTGATAGTTACACCTTTCACACACGAGCCTACACATAAAACTGTGTGGGATGTACATACGAACGAAAACGTTTTCCCTAGATTGACTGTGTGGGATGTACATAAGAACATAAACGTATTCCTTGGATTGACTGTGTGTGATATACATACCTAGTGAAATGTTTTTCTAGGATTCACCGTGTGGGATGTACATACCTACGGAAATGTTTTTCTGGGATTCACCATGTGGGATGTACATACCTACGGAAATGATTGGGTTTCGCTGCCTCGCCCGATCACACACGGCCCCAGCCTGTGTCCCAGGAGGGCCTATCCCTGACGATTTTTGGGTCGTGTGGGAAGGACCCCCCTATTGCCCACACTCACTTGGCGACTGTTCCAAAAGCCGTCGCAAAAAGGGGTTAAAAATCGTTTGTATAACACCGACGTGTACCAGTGATGGTGAAGAATAAAAGCGACAGACTGCATAATAAAGGTCGCTATCACAAGGGGCAATGTAAATTGACGTTCTTTTGCAATAAGGGGCTGAGCATACAAACAAATAAGCGCATGGCGACCTCTGCTTCCATCTGCGAAGGGCCTATCTTTTACTTTTATGTATTTACTTTTATGCAAAGAGTCAAGGTTTTCCTTCTATTCCTTTTTATTTTTATCCTTCGGCAAGCATCATGTGGTGAGGAAAGATCTAGGTACATATGTCCAGTTGAATATACATAGCATGAGTTATTATTGTTGACATCACCCTTGAGGTGAATACGTTGGGAGGCGAAACTATAAGCCCCTATCTTTCTATGTGTCTGGTTGAAACATTTTGCTCATGTGTACATGGTGAGTGTTAGCAATCATAGAAGACTATATGATGGTTGAGTATGTGGACTTGCCTAAAGGCTCCGATACGTGACCCTTCTTGAAAAGATGATGAATTGTAGTTGCAAAGTTGACTGAGAACATAGTTTGTTGGTTTTTAATAGAGTTTTTGCTTTATACTTCAATATTGTGATGAATTATCACTTATTAATGAGAAGTCTATAATAAAAGTTCTTTGATAAAAATTTATGTTTAAGTTTGTTGCTGTTATAATAATGAACATGGCACTTATATGTACGTATTTTGTTTTTATCGGCACCTCTCTCTCTAAACATGTGGATATGTTTTTCGATTTTGGTTTTCGCTTGAGGACAAGCGAGGTCTAAGCTTGGGGAGTTGATACGTCCATTTTGCATCATGTTTTCTTACTATTATTTATGATGTTTTTATCCATAATAATTCGTTTTGGAGCAATTCCAATGCCTTTTCTCTCGTAATATGCAAGGTATATACAAAGAGGGAGAGTTCCGGCAGTTGGAAATCTGGACCTGGAAAAGCTACGTCAGGCCACCTATTATGCACAACTACAAACAAGTTGAAACTTCATGGAGATTTCTTATGAAATATATGAGGAATATTGGAGCAAATAACTACCGGAGGGGGCCCACCATGAGGGCATAATGCACCTGGGTGCACCAGGGAGCCCAGGTGCGCCCTGGTGGGTTGTGCTCACCCACGCCCACCTCTGGTGCCCATCTTATGGTATATAAGTCATTTTGACCTAGAAAAAATAATGAGAGCACTTTCGGGACGGAGTGCCGCCGTCTCGAGGCGGAACTTGGGTAGGAGCACTTTTGCCCTCCGGCGGAGCGATTCCGCCGGGGGAACTTCCCTCCCGGAGGGGGAAATCATCGTCGTCATCATCACCAATAACTCCCCCATCTTGGGAGGGCAATCTCCATCAACATCTTCAATAGCACCATCTCATCTCAAACCCTAGTTCATCTCTCGTGTTCAATCTTATTACCAGAACTACAGATTGGTGCTTGTGGGTGACTAGTAGTGTTGATTACATCTTGTAGTTGATTACTATATGGTTTATTTGGTGGAAGATTATCTATTCAGATCCATTATTCTATTTAATACCCCTCTGATCTTGAGCATGATTATCATTTGTGAGTAGTTACTTTTGCTCTTGAGGTCACAGGAGAAATCATGTTGCAAGTAATCATGTGAACTTGATATGTGTTCGATATTTTGTTAGTATGTATGTTGTGATTCCCTTAGTGGTGTCATGTGAACGTCGACTATATGACACTTCACCATATTTGGGCCTAAGAGAATGCATTGTGGAGTAGCAATTAGATGATGGGTTGCGAGAGTGATAGAAGCTTAAACCCCAGTTTATGCGCTATTCCGTAAGGGACCGATTGGATCCAAAAGTTTAATGCTATGGTTAGAATTTATTCTTAATACTTTTCTCGTAGTTGCGGATGCTTGCGGGAGGGTTAATCATAAGTAGGATGTTTGTTCAAGTAAGAACAACACCTAAGCACCGGTCCACCCGCATATCAAATTAGCAAAGTACCGAACACGAATCGAACCAACATGGTGAAAGTGGCTAGATGAAATTCCCGTGTACCCTCAAGAATGCTTTGCTTGCTATAAGAGACCATTTTGTTCTGTCCTTTGCCTCAAAAGGATTGGGCTACCTTGCTGCACTTCTGTAACTACTATCATTACTTGCTCTTTACAAATTACCTTGTTATCAAACTACTCTGTTACTTACAATTTCAGCACTTGCAGACATTACCTTGCTGAAAACCACTTGTCATTTCCTTCTGCTCATCGTTGGGTTCGACACTCTAACTTATCGAAATGAGCTACAATTGATCCCCTGTACTTGTGGGTCATCAGGTTACATATCTGATCGTCTTCCTATTGATTTTGACCTCCATAGTTGGGTTGCCCCAGAAGAGCATGCTCAAGCCCCATGTATATCCAAAACTCAGGGCCTTATTGGCCAATGTTTTAACGGGGGTTGACTTAACCAGGTGCTCGGTTACTTGGAGAATCCTACCCTTGAGATGCCGACCTGGCCTAATGTGCAATTATTCGGGCGACTCAAATGACGCTCAATGGTACAAACGTGTGAACTTAGAAGCTGGTGAAATAAACAAGATTGTGAAGAAACTGCTTGGGGAGCCTCAGGAGAACTGCAACAAGACGGGGTTGCAACCATTCTTCAAGCTTAACCCGTCTCCTCCAGTGAGTATAACTATTTGTCCGGCTTATCAACCTATACATATTCAATATTTTACTTATTAACCTTGTTCAACTATACATGCCAACTCCCCATTCTGGAGTAAGAAGAGGAAACACAGGTGACCAAGACTAAAACTGCGCCGGCTCAAGAAAGAATGAACCTACTGCTGTGAATGAATCAGTAGCGAGGGGCGAGTCACCGATAGGTGATAATCAGTCAGAGGTAGAACTTGACTCCCTTGGCCATCTTTTTATTGAGCTCGCTGATGCTTCTTATTCTCGGGGTGATGCTGCAACAAGCCGGGCTGATGATGCTGAGGTAATTTCCATCTCTTCCGGCTCCGAATCCTTGCCTCCCAAGAACACTAAGTGGGTCATTCAAAAAGTAAGATTTTCTCATCCAGATGCTCATTTGGACCCAAACTTTATTTCCAAGAAAACCCAGGATGAGTCAAGGCGCCAAACCTGGAGCGGCTACGAAGAGCTGCCGGCCGGCTTATCTCATGAACAATCTGCTCGCAAGCGACGCAATGAGGTGCCATACTGTCCAACTTCTTGTCTTCCACAAGCCGGCCTTATTAGTCATCCTCTTAATCCCTCCGATTCGAATTATCAGGAGTCACCGCCATCCTCGGGGATTCGTCTGCTACTCAGCTGCCAGCTTTGATTATAAACCCCGGGTAAACAATTTTATCAACTGCAGGCACCTTGTTACAACCACTATTGTGTGCTTTTTGAATATGCTATCTTGATCGCATGGGCCAAAGCTAAAGCCAAGAAGAGAAAAGTTGGCGAGTCATCAACTACTGTTGAGATCCCTGACTCAGACGACCAAACTTTGGTGACGCCCAAGGCCCGCACTGAAAACCTCGAGGACCACCATGACAACTAAGTTGAACCGCCCTAGAAAAATGAACCACCGGCTACTAAAGCAATGGATGTCGAGACTAACCCGACGGATGATCTTAACCCGCCAAGTCCTGCTCCCACTTCGAGCCCTGCCAAGGCGGCTGAAGATGTTGCTCCTTATGAAAAGAACAATGATGAAATTACCATTACCGGGAAGGCTTATAAATATCCAGAAACCTCCAATGTGCTGACCAAGCTCACTGCAAAATATGAGACGCCCTTGTCTGAAAAGGGAAAGTGGAAACTTGAACTGCCAAATTTTGATGATTTAGCGCGGATGAGATGCCACTACAAAAAAATACACTTCCGTGATGATACGTGTTTGTCACAGTAGGTCACACTTTCTGTCATGCATGTACATCCATGACGATTTTATGATAGAATCAAGATAGTCGTACCTATGCTGTCGTAGAAGTGTTCCATGACAATATGAAAATTATCATCACGGAAGTGTCCACTTCCATGAAGATAAATGGCGCATCATGGAAGTGCTTTCGTCAAAGGTAACTGACACGTGGCATCCATTGTAACGGGTCGCCGTTAAGCTATCAAGTTCTGGTTTGGATCCAATAACCTGTTAATACCCCGGACCAATGGGGATTTTCCACATGTAAAATTCTGAATGGCAAGCGGAACCACGTGTCGGCTCAGCGTTGGGACAAATGTCATCGACTCATTGGACGGGACGCGCCTATGATACATCAGCACGTGGCACGTCCCAATAGAGGCCCATACAGGTGAAAAGGCTGGCCTGTTTGAATTGTTCAAAAGGTAGCAGGCCAGCCCATGGAAAGCCTGTTAAGGGCTTGTTCGCATATAGCCGATTTACACCCTGCTAACTCACGACCCGTTATGACCTATCCGAATTGGGCCCACTAGCATCATCTGGGCCGTCCAATATGATTCCAACCTACTGTAACTTCTAGCCCATGGACGACCCATGATATGTTTCGGCCCATACGAGGCCCTTTGTAACTCTGAGCCCATTAAAGGCCCGTGGTGAAACTGACCCATAATGAACAGTGTAACGCTTTACACCAATTAACAACCCGTTATTCCGCTGGGCCGTTTCCAGCCCGTGTTACCTTTCGGCCTTCTAAGGGCATTTATTATTGGGCTCATTTCCAGCATTCGGTTACCTACGGTCTGTTACTGGCCTGTTCCGCTTGTGGGCCAAATTCAGCTCGTGGTTACAGTCGGCCCATTTATGGCCCGTTAACCCGTTGGGCTGTTTTCATAGCGTCATCAAATAAGGTCCATTAACGACCCGTGATGCCTGTAGATAGAATTAAGCCTGTTATACATTTTGGCCTATTAACGGGCCATTATGGTCGGGCCATCATAAACACATGTTTTCCACTCTAGCCCGTTTATGGCCCATTTTGCGAACCATTATTGATCCACGACCCATGTTTGTCCAATTGATCATACGGCATGTAGAAGGCCCATTGATTATACGGGCCCTAGAAGAATCATGGATCCTACGGCCCATAGGAGGCCCATGGTCACTATAGCAGGTAGCAGGACCATGGTTACAATGGTATGTATGTTGCCCATGCTTATTGTGGCCTACTTATAACAAATAGGTTATTGTGGGCACTACAAAAACACGGAAAAAGAACTGCAATGACTACAAGAAAACAACTAAGCAAGACACTAAGGAAATAAATAAGCAAGCAACTAACGCTAGGCTATTACAGCTACTACAGATATTACATTCACCGAACATCAAAGTTCACCACCAGTGCAAATAGAGGGAACAAAGCAGCATATCACATACACTGGTTGTCAAAGTTGGCAACTAGTGCAAATAAATGCCGCAGCAAAACAAGTCCATAACTGAAACCACTTTAGAAGAGCTCAAGAAACAATATGATGGGTACCCAGCATGCTGGCAAGATGCTTAGCAAGCTTATTAAATTTCTCTTGTTTGGCGCTTAAATCCTCCAGCGCTTGCTATTGCACCAGACAGTATGCGCCTGAATTCTACAGGGACTTCCTCAGTCCTTCGGCTTCGTGTTGCAGCACATCTGATCGATGTATTTCAACTTGAAGTTGAGACTCAAGAAGATGAACTGATTCAGGCAGCGAGTGCGAAGAGCATGTGCCAGCAGTAGTGGCTAGTAACTCGAACACTACATAAGACAGGATTTTGGGGTTGTCTCACTGTCGTCAAGATAGTTTTTATCAGCTTTCTTGGAGACCAACATGGATGTCTCACTATCTTGAACCTTATCTGCATTACTTCCTTTACCATTGCATATCGGGGTACTCTTCTCCAATATTTTGTCTGCATTCTAAAAGAGAAACAAGCAGACACATCACAGGTTTACCATGTTGTATACGAAACTCATTTTGGTAAATCAGTTCAGTAGTAAAGTGGATATGATAACAGCATGAAACAAACATATATCTATGTACCATGGTCATTGTATGGTCTATATCATTCTAGTTTTTGTTGCCAAATCAAGGTAGAAACACAGTTCAAATAATATCTATTTAAGACAAAGCAGCATAGATAGAATATAAGTGTGGTAAACTACACAACAATAACAACACTTGTAATGGGCATGACATGAGAACATAATTGTTTATTTAATTGAAATTGGAATCAATATAGAGCAAGTTACAACAGCAAACCAGTTAAAGAAACAGGTTTAAAACATACCTATTGTGCCATTGGAGTTTCAATTCCATCCTTCAAATTTGAAAATAGTTGGTATGAGTAAATGCAGTAAGGCAAGAGCAAAGGAGTATGAACCATAGCTACAGAACCTGACCTGAGAACAATTCTTCTTCTCCTTTATGCATTGAGTTGGGGTTCGGAGTGGTGGTCCTCGTGCTTTGGGCACTGCAGTTGCCTTACTAACTATTCGTGTTTGGGTTCTTTGTGGTGGGTGACAACTGGAACTGGGTTACTATCTGCTAGGGTTGGGGTTAGAAGGGGTGTAGCTGGTTCTTTGTCCAACTGGGGGTACAATCTGTGAGAGTCTGGGTTTTGTGTGTTGGGGCTGGTTCTTGGGCAAGTACAATCGTGGTTCTATCTGCATCGACTGGTATCACTATCTTTTCTGAAGATCGTTTTGTTACTCCCTTAGATACTGCCATCACCCCCTCCAATTCAAATGGCTGATAAACAAGAAAAGTAATTGGATGTACATACATTGTTTGATAGACAAGTGCAATGGATAGTGGGGAATAAAAGAGGGCATGTAATAATTCACATTTATGTTGTCTAACCAAACATGATAGCATGACACAATTTCACATATATGATGGCTAACTAAACATGATAGCATGACATAGTTTCACATATATGATGGCTAACTGAACAGGACAAAAAGACATAATTAAAAATACGATGACTATGTAAACAGGATGACATGATATAACTATATGATGTGTTTAGTAAATAGGTTGGCATGCCATAATATGGAAACATGATAGCATGTTATAATTCATGGATACAATGATATAATTTAAAATATGATGACTGTAAACACTAAACAGGATGAGATGATGTAACTATATGATGACTTTATTAAATGGGTTGGCATGCCATAATTCAGATAGATGTTGTCTATGTAAACATGATGGCATGATATAATTCAAATATATGATTTATATACTGAGCAAGTAAGCATATGGCAATCGCATATATGATGTAAAAACTAAGCAATGGAAGACAACATATGCATGACATGCTTAATATAACCCTGCCAAGTTTGAGCATAGACCTCAAGGGGGAAATAGGACTGGTCATCTGTCTCTGAATCCTCCTCTGAGGAGCTATCTGTAACCAGAAAGATGTCTACTTTAGCAGGTAGCATTGTCTGCTCCGAAAACCTTGTTTTCACTCCAGATACTTCCATCACCGCTTCAAATGGATGATGCACAGGAAGAGTAGTTGAATATACAAATGTTGTGATGAGGACATCAATACCATTGTTACACCCACAGCCCCTACTGTTACATATACTGGACCAATTACTAGAGCTCGCGCACGCCAATTAAATTACCAGGTACTTTCGTTTCTTGGTAATGATTCTAATGTTCATGAGATTATGATGCTGCCTAAATTGGATAAATTTGTTTTGCTTACAAATGAAGGGCCTAGCTTGGAGAAGGATGAACATTGGAGCAAGAACACACATGGAGTTGATGGCATGCGCAAGGGGTTCAAGAACGGAGTTACGAGTGATGATTTCAGGACTTTAAAGCCGCCATAAGGAGTGCATGAAGCCTTGGACGAAATATACTAGATGCCACTTCATAATATTCGTCCATAGGCTATTCTAGGTGCTGCGTCACCTTATTAATGGGCCAGGCCCATGTAATTTCGAAATACTTAAGTATAGGCTATTTTTAGAGTCCGTATGTGTGGGGAAACAAGAGTTAGGGTTGGTTTCGGACCCCACCCTCAAGGGCCACGAAATTCCGCCCTCTTCCTCCATATATACAGCCCTTAGGGCGTCGTTTAGACTTTGGGTTTTGTTTAGATCAAAAGTTCGCCATAGCTGCAACTTCGCGTACTTCGTTTGTGTCCAACGACCAGACCAAGACGTCACAGAACCCCACCTTGATCAATAAAGCTTTCATCTTATATTCGCAATATCCAGATTGCAATCTCAGTTTCTTGCTTGTTCTTCGTTTGCTCGCAGAAAACAGATCCTCGTGGTCAGGTTGATCGTGCTCCGGCGTGGTCAATAACCCTCGGAAGTTGGTTTAGCGATTGCTAAGGCGCGATGTCTCGCACGTTCGTAGTCGTATCGTCAAAGTCGACTCCCACAGAAAACGATAGCCACCATCTCATCGAAACATCGGGACCCTCGCCTCTATCAAGTGGTGTCAGAGCCAGGTTGCTCGGTGAGATTTTACAGTTTTTCGTAGATTAGATCGAGTCTGTTCTTCATACCTACAGTCCACGAAAAAGCCACAAATTTTTTTTAGGGTTAGTTCATCATATCCGAACCAATCTGAGCCTTTGCATAATCTTTTTAGGGTTTTTGCTTTGTTGAATTTGCGGTTGCATCGTCGTGTCAAGTTGCTGGTCTTAGAGTCTAGTCTTTTAGAGTTTCGAGTTCTGGTCATAAGTTGTCACGCCGTCGCCGCACCATCATCATCGCCCATCTACCACTTTTGCTTATCCGCCACCACTCTGAACCATATCCATATACCACCACCAATCCGTATCCATATACCACCACCAATCTGTATCCATATACCACCACCGCTACCATATACCACCACCGCTGCCATATACCACAACCATATATCCACCACCAATCCGAGTTCTTCTCATATTAGGTTTGTTCTTGAGATCAATCTAAATTCCGATTCGTGTTTTCTTGCCTGCGTAAGTCTCAGAAAAAAAAATTCACGGGCAAAAATCTGGAGACCCCCGGACAGTTTTTAGGCCAAAATTTTCACGGGAATTTTTTTCCCTATCCTATTTTTAGGCTTTTCTGAGTCTTTTGAGCCACGTGCCATCATAGTGATTTTTTGTCGCACTTTTTCGTCGTCGCTGCCCTGATTTCTAAAAAAAAAGTGAAAAAAGAATTTCGTGCCCATCCTAACGAGGGAAGAGTTTTGAGACACTCGCCATTATAGTGATTTTTCGCATAAAAAAAGAGGAGCACAAAAAAAGGAGCACAAAAAAAGAGCGAAAAAAATATAGTTCCAGAGTGTGCTTTTCCCTTATATACGTGCAGCGCCGTGATCTTGTTAGTGTTCTAGGCTCGC
This sequence comes from Triticum aestivum, assembly GCF_018294505.1. Lineage (NCBI taxonomy): Eukaryota > Viridiplantae > Streptophyta > Magnoliopsida > Poales > Poaceae > Triticum > Triticum aestivum. The sequence goes on along the minus strand of NC_057800.1, from coordinate 312,402,086 downwards.
GTCTCTAGCACGGTCTAGCCTAGGACCAGCACAGTACCGTCGTTGAGCGTTTATTCAACTTTGCATCTCTGAATTGATTATTGCTGACCCTTTTTGCTACCATACTATAAGCCTTCCCTGCTCCACATACATCTACGTCGTGCGTTTGACTCTCCCTGGCAATCGCTCTATCCAAGCTTTTGAGAGTTTTGACTATAACGGTTGCCGATCACCGCCTGCTGCTGGGTAAGAACTGGTAAGAATTTGAGATTTGCTTGACGGATTTGTGACACCCGCCACCACCACCACTTGTTAGTAGTCTGTAGAATCATATTCTTGTGTGTTTCTATTGCTGCTAACCATGCCAGGATCACAATCCGACGAGACTGACTGGGAGAACTTGACGAACAAGGAGCTTCATGATACGTTTCAGCAAATGACGAGTGTACATGTGCAAGATGTGATAAACAGATTTGAAGAGGCCATGGAGAAGATAGATGGCATGGAGAAGACGTTTGAAACAAAGCTCGATAACAAGTTTGCTGAATTGCTTTCGCGTTTTCCACCACCACCACTGGCTGCTCCTGCCGCACCTCTGCAACAACAGCAACAACACCGACTACCTCCACGTCGGGAAACAGCCCTCCGCCGAGCGAGCCGTGTCCCTCTTCAGTCGGGCCAAACTGCTGGTGCTGCTGTTGATACTTCTGTGGCTCCTACTGCTGATGTGGAGGAGGATGATTATGTGGGAGATTATGAGGATGAGGTTGATCAAAATCAGAACTACGTGCCACCACCAGCACAGCAACCACCAGGTCATCCACATTCAAATAATGGCAATGGTAGGGCTCACCCTCAGGTACGAGATCATGACCATCTCCCTAAACTAAAATTGAATATACCACCATTTGAGGGTAGATATGTTCCTGATATATATCTTACTTGGGAGTTAGAAACTGAACAACGATTTACATGTTTACAATATCCCAAGGAGAGACGTCTTCCTGCTGCTGTTTGTGCATTCACTAGTTTTGCATGTGTTTGGTGGTCTGAGCATTGTAGATTATTTCCTATTCCGGCTACTTGGGCTGCTTTGAAAACTGCTATGCGTACTCGTTGGGTTCCACCATATTATCAACGTGAATTACTTCAAAAATTGCAGTGCTTAAGACAGGGAAAAAATTCTGTAGAAGAATATTATCAGGAATTACAAACTGGCATGATTAGATGTGGTATTGTTGAGGAGAATGAAGCTATGCTTGCACGTTTTATGGGTGGATTAAATCGAGATATTCAGACGATTCTAGAGTATAAGGAGTATACTAATATCACTCGTTTATTCCATCTTGCTTGTAAAGCTGAACGTGAAGTGCAGGATCGACAAGCATTGGCGCGGACTAACTTTTCTGCAGGTCGACCTTCATCATGGACACCATGTGCATCATCTACTTCCACACGTTCTGCTACACCGGCGCCTCCGCCGGCTGCCACCTCCAACCGTGATACAATAAAGCAGGCACAATCACCACTATCTGCCAAGAGCACACCTTCTGGGCCTGCAAAGAGCTCTTCTTCATCCATGGCATCAACAGGGCAAACACATGATATTATTTGTCGACGTTGCAAGGGTGGAGGTCATTATGCAAGAGAATGCCCATCTAAGCGTGTGATGATTGCTACTGAGGATGGTGGGTATGAGTCTACTAGTGACTATGATGAGGAGACTTTGGCTCTTATTACACGTGACAAACACGGTGGAGACGATTTTGATCATGAGATGCAATACATGGCTCCTGAAGATGCTGACAAGTATGAATGTTTAGTTGCTCAACGTGTTTTGAGTGTGCAGGTTACACAAGCTGAGCAAAATCAGAGGCATAATTTGTTCCATACAAAGGGGTTGTGATGGAACGTTCTGTTCGCGTGATCATAGATGGAGGGAGCTGCAATAACTTGGCTAGCATGGAGATGGTGGAGAAGCTATCTCTCACCACAAGACCACATCCACATCCTTACTACATCCAATGGTTCAACAACAGCAGCAAGGTTAAGGTAACACGTACTGTTCGTGTGCATTTTAGTATCTCTACATATGTTGATTATGTTGATTGTGATGTGGTACCTATGCAAGCATGTTCCTTATTACTTGGTAGACTATGGCAATTTGATAAAAATTCTGTACACCGTGGTAGAAACAATCAGTATACTCTTGTTCATAACGATAAAAATATTACTTTGCTTCCTATGACTCCTGATTCCATTTTGAAAGATGATATTAATAGAGCTAATAAAGCAAAACAGGAGACAAATAAGAGTGAAAATCAGATTGTGGCAAAAGAATTTGAGCACCAAATGAAGTCTAATAATAAACCATCTACTGTTGTTTCTGAAATTAAATTGAAAAGTGCATGTTTACTTGCCACCAAATCTGATATTGATGAGCTAGATTTCAGCAAATCTGTTTGCTATGCCTTTGTGTGCAAAGAGGCATTATTTTCATTCGAGGACGTGCCTTCCTCTTTGCCCCCTGCTGTCACTAACATTTTGCAGGAGTTCGCTGACGTCTTTCCACAAGACGTGCCACCGGGATTACCACCTATTCGAGGGATTGAGCATCAAATTGACTTAATTCCCGGTGCTTCGCTACCCAACCGTGCACCATACCGTACCAATCCAGAGGAGACGAAGGAGATTATGTGTCAAGTACAAGAACTGCTCGACAAAGGTTATATACGCGAATCCCTTAGTCCTTGTGTTGTTCCTATCATTTTAGTGCCGAAAAAGGATGGTACGTCGCGTATGTGCGTTGATTGTAGAGGCATAAATAATATTACTATTCGTTATCGTCATCCTATTCCTAGGCTCGATGATATGCTTGATGAATTGAGTGGCTCTACAATATTCTCCAAAGTTGATTTGCGTAGTGGATACCATCAAATTCGTATGAAATTGGGAGATGAATGGAAAACAGCATTTAAAACTAAGTTTGGATTATATGAGTGGTTAGTCATGCCTTTTGGGTTAACTAATGCACCTAGTACTTTCATGAGGTTAATGAACGAAGTTTTACGTGCTTTCATTGGACGATTTGTGGTAGTTTACTTTGATGACATATTGATTTATAGCAAATCTTTGGAGGAACATTTGGAACATTTACGTGCTGTTTTTATTGCTCTACGTGATGCACGTTTGTTTGGAAACCTTGGAAAGTGCACCTTTTGCACCAACCGAGTATCTTTTCTTAGCTATGTTGTTACTCCACAGGGAATTGAAGTTGATAAAGCCAAGATTGAAGCTATTGAGAGTTGGCCGCAGCCCAGAACGGTCACACAAGTGAGGAGTTTCCTTGGTCTCGCTGGTTTCTATAGGCGTTTCGTGAGAGATTTCAGCACCATTGCTGCTCCTCTCAACGAGCTTACAAAGAAGGATGTGCCTTTTGTTTGGGGTATCGCACAGGAAGAAGCCTTCACGGTATTGAAAGATAAGTTGGCACATGCTCCTTTACTCCAACTTCCTAATTTCAATAAGACTTTTGAGCTTGAATGTGATGCTAGTGGAATTGGATTAGGAGGTGTGTTATTACAAGATGGAAAACCTATTGCATACTTTTCTGAAAAATTGAGTGGGCCTAGTCTGAACTATTCTACTTATGATAAAGAATTATATGCTCTTGTTCGGACCTTAGAAACATGGCAACATTATTTATGGCCCAAGGAATTTGTTATACATTCTGATCATGAATCTTTGAAACACATTAAAAGTCAAGCAAAACTGAACCGTAGACATGCTAAATGGGTTGAATTCATTGAGACTTTCCCTTATGTCATTAAACACAAGAAGGGTAAAGAAAATGTTATTGTTGATGCCTTATCTCGTCATTATACTATGCTTTCACAACTTGACTTTAAAATATTTGGTTTGGAGACCATCAAAGATCAATATGTTCATGATGCTGAATTTAAAGATGTATTGCAGAATTGTAAGGAAGGGAGAACTTGAAAACAAGTTCGTTCTTAATGATGGATTTGTGTTTAGTGCTAACAAGCTATGCATTCTAGCTAGCTCCGTTCGTCTTTTGTTGTTGCAGGAGGCGCATGGAGGAGGATTAATGGGACACTTTGGCGTCAAGAAGACGGAGGATATACTTGCTACACATTTCTTTTGGCCAAAGATGAGACGGGATGTTGAGCGTTTTGTTGCTCGCTGCACTACATGTCAAAGAGCTAAGTCACGACTCAATCCTCATGGTTTATATATGCATTTTCCTGTACCTAGTGTTCCTTGGGAGGATATATCTATGGACTTTGTTTTAGGTTTACCTCGAACAAAGAAGGGGAGGGATAGCATATTTGTTATCGTGGATAGGTTCTCGAAAATGGCACACTTTATACCATGTCATAAAAGCGATGATGCTGTTAATGTTGCTGATTTGTTCTTTCGTGAAATTATTCGCTTACATGGTGTGCCAAATACTATTGTTTCTTATCGTGATACTAAATTTCTTAGCCACTTTTGGAGATGTTTATGGTCTAAGTTGGGGACTAAGCTGCTTTTTAGTACTACTTGTCACCCCCAAACTGATGGACAAACTGAAGTAGTCAATAGAACATTGTCTAGTATGCTTAGGGCTGTTTTGAAGAATAACAAGAAAATGTGGGAAGAATGCTTGCCTCATATTGAATTTGCTTATAATCGTTCATTGCATTCTACTACTAAGATGTGCCCTTTTGAAATTGTGTATGGTTTCCTACCTCGTGCACCTATTGATTTGTTGCCTCTTCCATCTTCAGAGAAGGTTAATTTTGATGCTAAAGAACGTTCTGAATTGATTTTAAAAATGCATGAGTTAACTAAGTAAAACATTGAGCGTATGAATGCTAAATATAAACTTGCTGGAGATAAGGGTAGAAAACATGTTGTGTTTGCGCCTGGAGATCTTATTTGGTTACATTTGCGTAAAGATAGATTTCCTAATCTGCGCAAATCAAAGCTAATGCCACGTGCTGATGGTCCTTTTAAGGTGTTAGAGAAAATAAATGATAATGCATATAAACTTGAGCTACCTGTAGATTTTCGGGTTAGTCCCACTTTTAACATTGCAGATTTGAAGCCTTATTTGGGTGAGGAAGATGTGCTTCCGTCGAGGACGACTTCATTTCAAGAAGGGGAGGATGATGAGGACATCAATACCATTGTTACACCCACAGCCCCTACTGTTATATCTACTGGACGAATTACTAGAGCTCGCGCACGCCAATTAAATTACCAGGTACTTCCGTTTCTTGGTAATGATTCTAATGTTCATGAGATTATGATGCTGCCTAAATTGGATACATTTGTTTTGCTTACAAATGAAGGGCCTAGCTTGGAGAAGGATGAACATTGGAGCAAGAACACACATGGAGTTGATGGCATGCGCAAGGGGATCAAGAACGGAGTTACAAGTGACGATTTCAGGACTTTAAAGCCGCCATAAGGAGTGCATGAAGCCTTGGACGAAATATACAAGATGCCACTTCATAATATTCGTCCATAGGCTATTCTAGGTGCTGCGTCACCTTATTAATGGGCTAGGCCCATGTAATTTCGAAATACTTAAGTATAGGCTATTTTTAGAGTCCGTATGTGTGGGGAAACAAGAGTTAGGGTTGGTTTCGGACCCCACCCTCAAGGGCCACGAAATTCCCCCCTCTTCCTCCATATATACAGCCCTTAGGGCGTCGTTTAGACTTTGGGTTTTGTTTAGATCAAAAGTTCGCCATAGCTGCAACTTCGCGTACTTCGTTTGTGTCCAACGACTAGACCAAGACGTCACAGAACCCCACCTTGATCAATAAAGCTTTCATCTTATATTCGCAATATCCAGATTGCAATCTCAGTTTCTTGCTTGTTCTTCGTTTGCTCGCAGAAAACAGACCCTCGTGGTCAGGTTGATCGTGCTCCGGCGTGGTCAATAACCCTCGGAAGTTGGTTTAGCGATTGCTAAGGCGCGACGTCTCGCACGTTCGTAGTCGGATCGTCAAAGTCGACTCCCACAGAAAACGATAGCCACCATCTCATCGAAACATCGGGACCCTCGCCTCTATCATGTTGTCAAAAAATGGAATATATAATAGAAAAAAGGATAGCATGATATAATTCACATATATGATGATTGGCTAAACAACATGGCATTGCATAATTCACATATATAATGCCTTGCAACAAGATAGCATTGCATAATTCACATATATAATGTCTTGCAACAAGATGGCATTGCATAATTCACATATATGGTAATTAAACACTAAACAGGTAGCATTCACACAAAGTATGTCTAAACTAAGCAAATGACATAGCAATGCAAGACACCATACGCACGATATGAGCAACATAATCCTGCCAAGTTAGAGCATACACCTCAGGGGGGGGGGAATATGACTGGTCATCTATCGTCGAATCCTCCTCTGTGGAGGTATCCGTAACCAGCGAGATATGCGCTTCGTCAAATAGCATAGTCTGCTCTGAAGACCTTGTGTTCACTCCAGATTTTTCCATCACCGTGTCAAATGGTTGATCCACACGAAGAGTAGTTGAATGTACTAACATTGTTGACAAATGTAATACGTAATGAAAAAAAGGATGGCGTAATATAATTCACATATAAGATGACTCGCTAAGCAGGATGGCATTGGAAAATTTACATATATGATGCCTGGCTAAACAAGATGGTGTTGCAGAATTCACATATGCAATATAGAAACTAAACATATAGCATTCACACAAAGCATGTCTAAACTAAGGAGATGACATATTTGATGTATAAAGTAAGCAATGCAAGGCACCATATGCATGATATGACCAACATCAGCATGCCAAGTTAGAGCGAAGACCTCAGTGGGTAAAATAGAAGTAGTCTGATCCTTCTGAATCCCCCTTGGAACAACTATCTTCCTCTTGATTACAATCTGAAATGGGTGGAGGGGGGCTGCCTTTGCGCCGACCATGGAGCGACGCCTGCATGAAATTTTATTGCCATGCAAGGCTCGTCTCTTTTGCTCTACATGTTCAGTTCCATTGTGTACAATAACTGACATGCATAGGAATAAAACATAGTGAGATTATGTCAGGAGTGCATGTAGAAATCAAGAGTGATGGTAGCAACCTGTGGATAGGCCAAAAACCAATGATAGCAGGCAGATAATGGCTTAAATTCAAAAATACAGATAACGGCTTCCTTACTCTTTGTTTCCCACCCAACATGAAACTCATTGTAGACACCAGAGATTAACCAGATAGTAGACACATACTATTGATTGCGCCCCCCTATATGTACCCCACAACCATTTAAAAACTCAAGTTTGAGCATTAGTTTGGAGCTGACTTAGAGTCTAATCGGTGAACAGGATGATAAAGTAGCATGTAATATTAAGCGATGCATAACGTAAGGAGACACGAAAGAGTGTGACCTCTCTTGCGGACACGTGTAGTCCTCGAGGTCATCTGCTCAGTTGATGATGGTAATGCAGTTGTCATGGCTGCCGGCGGTGGGGGAGAAGATCTGAGGCGGCGAAAGACAGTCTGAAGGTGGATGATGGCGTAGCAGAAGCGGGACAGACCACACAAGGTTTTCTTTGACAACTACCTGTAAGAGAAGTAACTCTGTAAGGGCTCATTTGAATTGGAGGATTCTAACAACGCAGGGTAAGGAAATACACAATAATAGGATAGGGATGCATGTGCAAAATGGAGAATTTAACATCACAGAATTTCTGTCAATATGGGTGTTTGGTTCACAGGAATTGGAAGGTCACATGATTGCAAAGAAACACGGTAAATTAAGTCAAACCACAAGAAAATGTATAGTTATAATGCTATTATGCTACTATCACTTAGTCTTGTTCTTCATGAATAGTAATTTGAAAAGGAGGGCCAAGTGGATATTAAAATTCCTATGGTTTTTCTTCAAAAGAGACACTAAAGGAACGAATCCTACAGTTTTACTTTGCTCCATTCCTTTGAACCAAATGCATTAATAGTAGTACCATAGGAAACTTTCCAATTCCTATGTTTTTCCTTCACTTCTCCTTTCAACCACTAGCAATTCTAGTAGGCAGGCTTGAACAGGCAAAAGCCTACACTCCAAAAAATTTGTTTTTGTGCTACTTGTACTACTTTGGACCCAAGCCACTGCCCTACCAACTCAACTTTCAGGCCCATCTACACACGCACAACTCAAACATGCGGAAATAAATAATGATGGCTTTCAAGTGAGTCCATCACGGATAGCTAAGTTGCCGGGTACCTCACCGCTTGTCATATAGGAGAAACTAATCGTATTTCATGTTACTGTGTGTGCTCAGTGGACTATATATATATATATATATATATATATAGGGTGGGTCTATTATGATAACACCCCTTAAGAGTCTTATTCTAATAACACTAGGTTAATCTGATAACACCTAACCACATCAACCGGATCGCGACGACACGGCATAAAGAAAAAAGGAAGTCCAACCCCACGTGAGAAAACCCAACCCCCACTCCTCCCTTGAGCCCACCCACCCTTCTTCCCCACCGCGCCATCTCCCTTGCTCCCCCACCACTTCCATCGCGCCACCAACCGCCGGCCAGCGCCCCTACCTCC